>NC_068299.1:19785234-20085234 GCF_025860055.1 Xyrauchen texanus | reverse complement strand
TGAATCAGATCCCTTTCAAACGTACAGAGATATTAAAATCAAAACAAAGAAAAGAAGAAAAGACTTCTTTCTGAGAAAGATCCCAGGGCAGAAATGCCCCCGCATTACATCATGATGTGCATATACCCACCAGCTGTGCTGTTTCAAACTCATATTCAGTGTATCGTGGAGCCCGCAGCCTTGATCAAGCTCTGTTCTCATTAATGTTTGAATATTCATGCAGTGGAGCGGTGAAAATTCTAGAACCAGCTACAGCACCCAAAACTGTGGGGAATTCAGCACTTACCATTAATAGGCCTAATAAAAGCACCCCGCCTCCACAATTGTTATGGGTAATTCTAAGCACTCATTAGTATTTCTATGTGGAAAGTAGAAAAGAACTCATTTATTAATGCAATTCAATTTCTATACAATAAATGTGTATAGTCATGAAATTAAACATGTGTATGCTCAGGGGTACAATATACTTAACTAAGACAAAAAAGCAATGGAAAAGCAGTGTGATAATACTTTCACATCATGTAACTAATGGAAAACTATCACACCAATAAAATGTTATGTAATGTAATGAATCCCAATTTCCAACTCATTTTACTTCTGTCATGTGACTGTCAGAGTAAAATTTAATAACAAAATACATACAGCGGGATTTTAAAATGTTTATATTTTGTATTGCTTTTAATAAACAGACAACGCAAATAACACAAGGACACGAGCAATTACAATTCCATTATATTGAAAGTGAAACAGCAACCTCAAAGAAATAACAAAAAGAAAAGAAAAATATAGCTGCAAGCAGCGATGGCGGGCCCAAGCCGGTGGCACCGCCACCCCCATGCCTTTAGGGTTGCTGTGCACGATGGGCAATAACATAACCTCGCTTTGACTGTCGAGAAGAAGATGTGTGCTGTAGAGCTTGCATCAGTGTGGGCTCTGCAAAAGTGCGCATCGAGGGCAAATATCAACCACAAAGTATGCGTGAGCACCCTTCTGATACCTAAAATTAAAAATGAGACACCCTACGGTCTCATGGAGTTAATGGACACATGAAATAAGTACACAAGACTGAAAATTCATATGAAGTGTGCCATTTGGGACAGGGTCTATGACCGTGAACCACAATAGTCACATCTATGAGGTAATTCAAATGTAGAATAATTTTTAATGTCATAGGATGTCATAGGTCAATATCTTTTGCAGCACTTAAATGTGTTAATCCAGAAGGCCAGTATTTATCTGGAGGTCTTTGTACAGGTTTATTAATGTAATTATAATTTACGCTTATGTGTTCCTATGATATGCAATGGAAGTACATTTTTATGTTTAACATGGGTGTATTCACAATACATAGCATACAATATCATATTTTAAGATTATTTATCATTATGTTAAGTACATCATTAAAGTTAAGATAGTAAATGTATTTATATATTTTGTAGTAGCTAATATAACAAGCAAGTACACTGCGGGAATTATGAATTATACCAATAGAGTCTTATGGATTGCTTTTATGCTGCCTTTATGTGCTTTCTGGAGCTTCAAAGATTAATTTGCAATGTGTTCCACATTCAAACCACAATATCTGACTTTCTGTTGGTCTGAGCTAATGACTGTAAATTAGAAAGTTGTTTGGCTTGACGAGAACAATATACACGCCGAGTTTTGTAACTGTAGATAGAACTAACTAAGTTATAACACACTTCATGTGTCCTTTTTTAGTCATAAATCAATTTCAAATTTCAAGAGTTTTTGAGTACGTTAAGGGCCCCAAAAGTCCGAACCTTGAAGAACAATATCTTAATGCAAATCTCACCCAACAGTAGACATCCCTCACTCTCCTCCCTCCACTCCTCAGACACACAGAGTTGGCAGGGGCACGTTGTCAGATGAGAGTCTAGAGAGAGAAAAATACATAACGGTCACTCTGTCTGTCAGAGAGATGAAAATTCCAAGAAATCCACATTCAAACCACAATATCTGACTTTCTGTTGGTCGGAGCTAATGACTGTAAATTAGAAAGTTGTTCGGCTCGACAAGAACAATATACACGCCAAGTTTTGTAACTGTAGATAGAACTAACTAAGTTATAACACATCTATAAGTGTACCGAGTTTCATATTATTACATGCAAGCATGTTTGATATATGGACAAGTGTTCGGACCCCGTTCAAGGGGGTGCTGTCGAGCCCCCCTTTCCACGCCCGGGTACCAGATTCAGCCCGGCCCTGATGGCCGCGGGTTCTGACCTGTGTGCAAAATTTCAAGAGTTTTTGAGTACGTTAAGGGCCCCAAAAGTCCCGGAAACCTTGAAAAACAATATCTTAATGCAAATCTCACCCAACAGAGAAATCCCCTCTCCCTCCCCCTCCCCTCCACTCCCCAGACACACAGAATTGGCAGGGGGCACATTGTCAGAGAGAGACAGAGAGAGAGAAAAAACACAGAACGGTCACTCTGTCTGTCAGAGAGAGAAAAATTCCAAGAAATCCACATTCAAACCACAATATCTGACTTTCTGTTGGTCGGAGCTAATGACTGTAAATTAGAAAGTTGTTCGGCTCGACAAGAACAATATACACGCCGAGTTTTGTAACTGTAGATAGAACTAACTAAGTTATAACACACTTCATGTATCCTTTTTTAGTCATAAATCAATTTCCTCGCCACGGCCAAACCGTTCGAGATATCAAAAATCCGTCCGGAATGTAGCATCCTCAATGTCTTGACTTCATGCCGACCGAGTTTGGTGGCGATTGGATTCATTCTCTAGGAGGAATATATATAATTCCAGAGCATGTGTTTCCAAACAACCCATAATAGCCGACTTCCTGTTGGGCTGGCGTAAAACTTAGAGCACGAAAATTGTTCGGCCCGATGAGATCTACAAGTGTACCGAGTTTCATATTATTACATGCAAGCATGTTTGATATATGGACCAAGTTTTCGGACCCTGTTCCAGGGGGCGCTGTCGAGCCCCCCTGCCACACCCGGGTACCAGCTTCAGCCCGGCCCTAATGGCCGCGGGTTCTGACCCGTGTGCAAAGTTTCAAGAGTTTTTGAGCACGTTAAGAGCCCCAAAAGTGCCCCAATAGTTGTAAAAAAAATACAAAATAATAATAATAATAATAATAATAATCCTAACGAAAACAACAGGGCCTTGCCTTTTCAAGGCTTGGGCCCTAATAAACAAGTGTTTTGTTGACTTGTTGAACATTTACATACAGTATGTAGCCTGCCCAAACTTCACAGTGTATTAGTAAAAGAAAAGGGAGAAAAGTAAAATTGCACAAATGGTGCCCATCAAGCACAAGCTAAGAATTATAAACGTATCTTTTCAAGATGTAAAATGTTACCCAATTCTCTGAGCCACATTTCAAATGTGGGTATTACCTCAGACTTCCAATGTTGCAATATCAATTTCCTGCCTAATATTGTACATAGCGAAACCGCTTGTGCCTCAAGTCTGCTATATGAGCTTTCTGGGTTTACAACCCCAAACATAACTGTAAGAGGGTCTACTGCGACCTCCCTGTTAAATTTGAAATAAACCCAAATATAAGGCCCTAGAATGACAGCACTTTTTGACACAAGAAAAACAAGGCATTTGCTGCACAGTGATGATACTTCCGGAAACATCTTATGTGATTTATCCAGAGAGAAAAGTAGCTTGTGAACCAATTTAACTGAATCAAATTGTGCTTTGTGTTGATTGAGATACAATGAATATTGTCCAAACAGGCTTCCCATATCTCCTCTGAGATTTCCATCCCCAGTTCCTCTACCCAAGCCATCCTGATGGAGTCAGTTGATGTAGCATCCTGATCTTGTTAAAGGCCATAGGAGATAGCCTTTATGTATGCCTTTAGAGCAGTTAGATTCTACAGAGGTGTTATCTGCGGTGCTGAATCATACTGCAGGAAGTGAGTTCATAGATAATGCCTCACTTGTAAGAAACCAAAAAAGTGAGAAGTTGGCAGACCAAAACGCTGCTGAAAAGACAACAGCCCATCTTCATTATATAAGTCACTCACTGTGCGAATACCCTTTTCCTTCCAACTTGAAAAATCGGTGTCCTTCATTGCCGGAGGTAAGGCATGATTACCGCATATAGAACTATCGAGGGAAACATTTGAACATTTATAAGCTGTTTCCAAATCTTCAGGGTGTTATGAATAATGGGGTTAAATGTGTACAGAAGTTTAAACTGTTTAACCGGGCTATACATCAGGGCCGGTAAAGAGGCGCGTTGGCAAGAAAGGTGCTCCATTTGTAGCCAGGGTGGCATGTCTTCCAGAAAAACGTCAGCAAGACATGTCCGCCAGGCAGCAAGACTATTCAGATAAGCTGAATAAATATGCTAAATAATATGATTTAAACTGAGGAAGGCCAAATCCACCCTCCTTTTTGTTTTTACATAGGTGTTTTCTGGAGATCCTGGGTTGTTTGCCACCCCAGACAACCTGTGATCCCAAAGCATTCAAAGACTTTAAAATAGGCATTAGGGATAAGAGTAGGAATGGCCAGAAAAATATATAAAAACCTGGCAACTGTTATCATTGTAATGGCATTAATACGTCCTACCATAGAGATCGGGGGGGTTTTCCAATAATCAATATTCTGTTTAAGTTGTTGCATTTTTAAGAACCAATTAGCCTGAAGTAGCTTTTCCAACTTTTTTCTGACTTTGATGTTTAAGTAAATTTATTTGTGACTAAACTGAAGGAGGTGGAGTTAAGGCAAGTGAGGCCAACATGCTGTGATAAGGGCATTAATTCACTCTTTTCCCAATTTATTTTATATCCTGAGAATGAGCCAAAGGTACTTATCATGCTCAGCAAAGGAGAGATGGAGAGTTTAGGTTGAGATATAAACAGATCCACATTGTTTATGTATGCAGAGAATTTGTTGCGAGCCTCAGTGTACAATTGGCTGTATATCGGGAGAGGAGCGTATGTAAGATGCAAGTGGCTCTAAAGCGAGATAAAAGATAAAAGGTGATAGTGGGTCCCCTTGTCTCATCCCCCAAAACAGACTGAAAGGTACATACAAATTCATTATGACAACAGCAACAGGTTCCTTGTAAATTATTTTAACCCACTCCATGAACAATTTCCCAAAATTAAACCCTTCGAGGGTTTATATAAAACATATATTGCCATTTTAACTGATCAAACGCATTTTCTGTGTAGAGACAGAGAATAACAGAATCCTCCTCCTGATGCGCCGGACTGTAGATTATATTAAATAAATGACGTAAATTAAAGTAAATGTGCCAGCCCAGAATGAAACCGGTCTGATCCGTGTGTATGAGTTTAGCAATATGGTGTTGAAGTCGATTTGCCAAGATCTTGCAGAGTAGTTTTGTCTCACAAGGGTGTAAAGAGACCGGTTTATATGAGGACACATCAGTGGGTTCCCTATCCTTTTCCAGATCATCCAATTTCCTGGCATGTTTATCACATAACTCCTGCAGTACTTTGCATTGGTCCTCCAACTTTGTGATACAATGATCATGACATTTATTGCCTCCTCTACATCACACAGCCACCTAGAGTTGCATCCAAGGACACTTTCACTATGTTAATATTCTCCACAATGTTGACAGCGTTCACTGAAACCATGAGATCGCTCAACAACAGGTTCTCCGGCTCCTGCATGCCACTAACCTTGTGGATTAGTGGAAAAGTTTTTCTTGATTGGAGGGCAAATCCATGGCTGAGCAGTCTATGTTTTCTCCCTTTTGGGTATTTTTAGGCTTTGTTATGACTTTAAAAGTGTTTTTTAGTGTCAGATATAGGAGGGTTAATTATATTTCAACAAATATAGAGAGGAGCTGCTTAAAAGCATGTCTAAACTGCACCACACTCCATAGCACCCCCATACAGCGGGACTTGATTTTATCCATTCGGAATTGGTTTGATTGTGAAAGTGGGTTTTCCATAAAAGAATGGAGCCAAACTGAATTAAAGTAGCTAAAAAAAAGCTACTTTGCTAAACAACTGTTTGGCCATTAGTTAAAATTACCCAAAAGCCTCCATAGTTTCATGTCAGAGAAATAAAAGCTGTTTCACAGAAAGTGCAAGTTGCATTTTGATTGATTTGAATACCATTTATAAGTTGTGGCAGGGCGGAGGGCGGGGCCGGGTCGTGATCCTACACACCCGGTCCCGTATTAGGCTAATCAAGCCTCCGAGGTATAAAGGTCGACTGCAGGGTGTCGTGCGGGAGAGAGAGATCGTTAGTGGACATGTTTGTCATGTGTGTGTTTATGTGGTCTTTTGAGTTTATCATTAAAACTATTATTTATATTGAAAAGCCGGTTCTCGCCTCCTCCTTTCCATTGAATACCATTACACTGGTGCCTTGATCGGTGAGGATTTATCTTGAAGAGTGCCCCTGCAACACTACGTGCGGAGATGTTGCTCAGGGGCACTGCTTCCGGATATCGCGTCGCGTAATCCACTAGGACTAACATGAAGCGATGTCCACGTGCTGACCGCTCTAATGGCCCGACGAGGGGACCTCGATCAATGTAGAGGGCGCAGTGTCGCTTTTGGGGTGGCCGGTGGGTTTACCAGCCGACATTCACGGCACGCCGCACACCACCTGCGGACGTCACCGCCAATGCCCAGCCAATAGAAACGGGCTATTAGACGGAGAAGTGATTTTCGTTCCTCTAGGTGACCGCCATAGGATTATAGTGAGACTCCGTGGACTCAATAATTGTGTCACTTCCTCCTTTGTTTGAGCGTCCTGCGTCACTCTATATAGCCGATCTTTAATCATGGCAAAATATGGGTATGAAATGGCGATGCCCGGCCGGAGCTGTTGACCATCAATTACTCTCCCACGACTGCTCGTCCCACGACTGCTCCAGAGGAAAGTCCCCCTCAGGGAATTCCCTGAGAGGAGGGGTGGCCACCTCGCCCCTTCCCTCGTCATTCAGAGCAGCCGAGGACGGCCCCGGCTCCGCCTCCCCTGCCAAAGCATCACACACCGCACACCTCTTTATGCAGGACCCATCCACGCAAATACCCTCTAAAATATCTCTAAAATTCGGCCAATCAGTACCCAAGATTAGCGGATGAGTGAGGCAGGAACTAACCGCTGCCTCCACACTATGGTTTCTTCCCCTGAATTGAATCGCCAAAGTCACCATGGGATACTTGTGAACATCCCCGTGAACACACCTCACCCTCACCAGTTTAGCTAAACCCAAAGCCCCTGGTTGAACCAAGCGTTGATGGATGGTGGTCTGATTGCAGCCGTATCCAGCAAAGCTTGGTAAATACCCCCCTGATCCTTACCGGAATACGGTATGCTCCAGCCTGATCGGGGGCAGCATGCGGGATGTCGGAGACCCGCACCACCGTCCCCACCTCCATCAGCAGACACTGATCCCGGAAGTGGTCCGGGTCCCCGCACCTCCAACAGGCCGGCGTTATGCCCGCACTTGTGCTGGCGGGCACCCCCACCTGAGGAGGAGAGCGGCTGAAGGACGGGGAAGGAACATTCTCCCAAGGCCGGGAAGCTGGTCGCACATACACTCCATGCCTGCGCGGGGCAGGAACGGGCCCTGGGGAGAGAACAGAGCGAGAGAACACAGGGGAGGGGGAGGAGGGGGGGTGCAGACACAGGGAAGGGAGAGAGAGAGAGAGAGAGAGAAGAAGAGGGCTCGTCCGCCCTCGGGTTGCCGCCAAATGATCCTCCGCCAGACAAACAGCCTCCTCCAGCGACGCCGGGCGGTGGCACTGGACCCACTCCGCCGTCTTGCGGGAAGCCATTGGACGAATTGCTCCAGTAACACTTGCTCGATCACTCCCTTGACGTCGCGGTCCCCCGCGAGCAGCCACCTCCGACAGGCATCCTGGAGCCGTTGAGCAAACGCAAACGGCCAATCGGACTTTTCCAACTTCATGCCCGGAAGAGCTAGTGATTCTCTTCCGGGCTCCGACCGACCCGTTGCAGAATGGCTCTCTTCAGGTCTGTATAGGCCAGGAGGTTCGTCGCCGGCAGTTGTCGTGCCGCAAGTTGAGCTTCCCCGGACAGGAGGGGAATTAGGCGGGCTGCCCACTGTTCGAGCGGCCAGCCCCAGATTTCTGCCGTGCGCTCGAACAAATCGAGGAAGGCATCAAGATCATCTGTTGCCCCCATCTTCTGTAACGTGGGCAGGGGCAGCGTAGCGCGGGTGTCCGGGGTCGCGGTTGTGGCCGACGCGGTCTCCTGGCTGAGGAGGCTCCGGATGGCGTGCCGGTCCTCTGCCTGAGCCCGCATGATTTAAAAAAAAACGTCGATCTTGGTCCTGCCGGAGCTCAAGCAGGGATTGCTGGTGGCTTTGAGTCAAGTACACTGGCCGGAGAGGGAATTTTATCCATATAGAGTCACTTATTCACCAACTTAATCATCTTCTACTTTTCCATCTTTAGTTTAGCTCTTTCTGCTCAATGACTCACATCTTCCTGCAATCCACAGGTAATGAACACGTCATGGAGCGCTCCACAACGTCACCTCGATATGTCACCAGCTAATAGCTCTGTTTCTTGTCAGTGGCTCTATAAATAGGTTAGGTACAAGATCGTCTGCAATACTAAGAGATACTGACACTCACCTCTCTGTTTTGCACAGCAAATACTTCACAATTTATAATTAGGATAAATTAAGTCTTTCTTGGTTCAGGCTTTTTTTTTATGTGTGGTAGACAAGTTAGAAATATTAGCAGAAATCAGACACCTGACGTGAATGACCTTTCCATGTGTCCGATAGACACAAGTGTGCTCCAAATGAACATGTAGCACTTTCTACGGTATGCTTTATAAACATGACCACAGTATCCAGCCACGAAGCTTAAGGGCTGGTGATATGGATGGAGCATGTCTTTTTTTATAAGGGGGCGCGTGTGTGTGAGCGAGTGAGTGAGTGAGTGAGCACAGCTGCATTGCTGCTGTTTCTTTTGCCCGATGCCCTAGAGGCTAGATGATGGGCCCAGCCAAAAAAAAAAACAAGGCAATATACCAATACATCAGAGACTGCTCGTTACTATCATAGTCCTGAGGAAAACAAAAAGCAAAAAAAAAAAATCTATAATTATCAGGGTTAAGATATTACAGGAGTTCAGGAAGGAAATCAGGACAACAGGAAGGAAAAGAAAGAAAGAAGTCCAGAAAGAAAAGTATGAAAGAAAGAAGGAAAAAGATGTAATGAAAGAAGGATGGAAAGACAGGAAGTCAGGAAGGAGTAAGTAAAGTAGTAAGGCCATAAGTAAAAATGGAGGAAGTAAATAAAGATGGCTGGAAAGGAAGGCAGGAAGGAGAGAAGAGAAGGGAAGTAAATGAAGGAGGATCGAGTAAGTAGAGAATGAAGGAAGGAAGTCAGGTTGGAAAGAAGGAAATGAAAGTTAAGAAAGGATGGAAAGGAGTAAGTAAAGTAGGAAGGTCATAAAGGAAAGGAGGTAAAATTGGGAAAAAGGAGGAAGGAAGTAAAGAAAGTTAGGTAGGAAAGAAGAGAAGGGAAGTGAATGAAGGAAGGATAGAGTAAGTAAAGAAGAATGTAAGTAAGTCAGGATGGAAGGAAGAAAAGAAAGTAGAGAAAGAAGGCCAGAAAGGAAGGTAGGAAATAAAGAAGGAAATGGAAGTAAAGAAGGATGGAAATGAGGTTAAGGAGGAAGGGAGAATGTAAAGGAGGGCCATAAAGGAAAGTAAAAAAGGAAGTAAAGAAAGATAGCTGGAAAGAAAAGTAGGAAAGAGAGAAGAGAAGGGAAGTAAATTAAGGAAGGAAAGAAGGAAGGTGTAAGTAAAGAAAGATGGCCAAATAAGAAAGGAGGAAGGAAGGAAGCAAAGAAGGAATGAGGAAAGGAAGGAAGGAATGGGAAGATAAGGAAGAAGGGTTGAAAGGAAGGTAGGAAGCAAAAGCAATAAATAAATAAACCAAGTTATAAGTGTTTTTTTATGTAAAAAAAAATAACAAATGCAACAAATGGTCAGGATATTCAGGTGTTTGGTATACAAGCAGACTAAAAGCTAAAGATCCACATATCCACACAATCACTCAACAACTTCATAAGTTCTTCATTCTGGCACTGACTCAAGGAGTGAAAAAGGAAAAAAAGAAGCAAAAAATACTTCTATGTGCAAGACAGAAAAATAGCCTACAACAAAAAATATCTGTGCCTTCAAAAAAAAGTATATTCCCATTTGACATACAAGCAGGTCCATGTTTGGTTGGGCTGAGCTCTAGACAGACATGAAGGATGAAACGAGGAAGGGATATGTGTAAATGTGTAAATCAGTACCTGCTTACTCTTACACTTACTTTGACAACTACTGTGGACATGCTAGCAAAAGCAACTGCAGTCTAAAGAGAAATAAATTAGATCTGGCCACATTT
Organism: Xyrauchen texanus; assembly: GCF_025860055.1. Lineage (NCBI taxonomy): Eukaryota > Metazoa > Chordata > Actinopteri > Cypriniformes > Catostomidae > Xyrauchen > Xyrauchen texanus. The sequence continues at coordinate 20,074,851 of NC_068299.1, read as the reverse complement.
AACCTGCAGTTTAAACAGTCAGTTTTAAAAAAATCTGATTTTTTTCCCCCTGCAGTGTGAAAAAAGGCTAATAATCCCTTTTTTCCCCTCAAAGTTTCTGCAGACCTCCTAGCAGCCCCTTTTGAAATCCTCAACAAGTAGTGCGAGAGAGGGATCAATAGTATTAGATAAATTCAATGTCATTTAGCACTTAAATCATTCAGTATGTTTCAAAAGCACAGCCTCATTCAGCCAGATCCCAGCACGTACTTGATAAGAGTATTATAAACTCTGTGATATTTTATTGATTCTGTCATATCAGCGTGGCTCATCCCCTCTTGTATCCAGATATGTGCAGTAATGTGTGAGTTTTAATGCTCGACACATTAAGAAACAATCAGCCATGACTCGGGTGTCTCCTGTGAGAGCTGATGCACTTCATCTACTCAAGGCAATTTCATGGCCAGAGCACATCAATGTTTCAGTTGGTTTGCGAAGATGGAGCAGTGATTCCGTGTTTAAGGTGACGTGAAGGAGGGGTTCGAGTCTCTCTTGGAGCCGGGTTACTTACCCTTAACAAGAAGCCTACAAACCTCCAGTGGTATCCACTTATCTCTAAATATTAGCCTGACCTCTCAGCCGGTTGCTTCCTCCTGGGGGGCAGGCAAGAAGAGGGGCTGCCATTGGCTGTGGAGAGCACTCTGGTGGATCAAACATTCATTGAACACATGACTCGACGAGGCTTTGATTGCTTTGAGTCCTATTCAGTGACAGGAAAGGATTGTGTTTGAAGGAGGTTTACAGCAATGAGTGTAAGAGCATGTGTACACTTGATAGCATTTGAGTGTCATTTCTCAGAGTGTGATTGTCAATTTGTATTTATTAGAACATTTTCAGAGCTTTACTAAAAAATTATTGAAAAAAATTAAGAAACCAACTTGCCTCAGTAGGCCAATTAACGTTGTGAATTGAATCTAGAACTTACAAGAGGTGATTTTAAATGTTCATGTCTAGGGAGTTTTAATCATAATTAGCTTAAATGGAGAACAATAGAAGTCTTTCGATCACAAAATGTTGGGGCCAATCACTCAAACCACATTTAATTTTGAAGTGTAAAAGCCTACAAAAGTCTGCATACTCAACTAACAAATAATACCTGCACGAAAACATGAGTTTTAAACTGTGCCAGGTAGATACAACTTAAAAAGATCCATGAACTAAATACCATTGGTTTGCCTCATGTCAACACGAGGCATGCACATGTAGGCCACATCCACACTAATCCGTTTTTGGTTTAAAAACTCTGTTTTCAGTTTTCTAGTGTCATTGGTTTCCAATATTCCAAGAATATGGTAATGGAGAGTAGTGGTGCAATGATCAGAGAAATCTTTAAAATATCAGCTCCTCAGAAAAAAGTCATATGGGTTTATAACGATATGAGAAATTTTTGGGTAAACCATTCCTTTCTATCTCCAGCTCATCACACACCTGTGAAGAGCTCAAAGCTCAGCGAGTATTGATGCTGACTACCACCCCTGGAGTCGCGAGTTCGAATTCTGAGCTTGAGTGCTTAGTAACTCCAGCCAGGTCTCCTAAGCAACTAAATTAGCCCAGTTGCTAGGAATGGTAGAGTCACATGGGATAACCTCCTCGTGGTCACGATTAGTGGTTCTCGCTCTCAATGGGGTGCGTGGTAAGTTGTGCGTGGACCGCGGAATGAAGCATGAGCCTCCACATGTGGAGTCTCCGTGTGTCATGCACAACGAGCCACGTGATAAGATGTGCGGATTGATGGTCTCAAAAGCGGAGGCAACTGAGATTTGTCCTCCACCATCCAGATTGAGATGAGTAACCACACCACCACAAGGACCTACTAAGTATTGGGAATTCCAAATTGGAAGAAAAGGGATAAATAATAAAAAAAAGAAAAAAAAGGGGGGGAGCGGGGCTAATGGTTAAGATGCAATGTGCGTATAACTGTACAATTGGACTCTTATCATCATGTAGGAACTATTACTGACTGCTATTATAGAAAAATAATAAAATGGTAACCAGATTATAAATGCAATATTATTACTGCCTGAAATTGATGGATTCATTTAGCAAAGGTTCAGGATTAATTTGGGCTCTCCCTCGGTACAGCAGTCTGAGCCACAATTTGTTTCTTCTGTGCTAGAATATCAGAAGCCTATCAGGGTTCCTCAAGCAACAAAGTAGAGATTTGAGAAGGCAGTTGAGCTAGCTATAAACACAGCATAAGCAAACAAGCCATTTTTATTGATGCTATTAATCACAAAGGAATTCAGTTGATCTCTTTAAGCGTGCCCATGTACCAAAACATGGAAAAGGAGGTGTGGTAACTGCCTCCAGTAAAAAAAACTAAATTCAAGATTAAGTGTTTTCACAAATATTTTACTTTACAAAATGATAGCACACCTTGCTTCAACAAACCACACAATTCCAGGTATCATTCATGTCCGTAGCACAAATGGTACAGGGCATGGTACAGTATGTGCCAAAGAAACAAACAAACAAACAAACAAACAAACAAACAAACAAACAAACAAACATCTTAAACCAGCTGAAGCTGGTTTGCTGGTCTCCAGGCCTGGCAAAGTGAGTCGTCTTCTGGTTTAGCTGAATGTCCAGCTGGTCTCCCTACCTGGCCTTAAATCCCTCTAAACACTTGGTTACATTTACGTTGCAAGTGAGATCCCACTGGCAATATACAGTAATCTCAACAGCAATCCACGTAAACAGGAATTCTGCTTGATGGACTTCTGGTGTAATAATTTCAATAATTACAAGCTTGTTTCACATCCACCAACACCTTCATCTGCAGAATTTTGCTCTGCAAAGGTAAATGTGACCAGTCCTTCAAACTGTGCAAAACATTTGGAAACCAGCCAAGCCTAACAAACCTGGTTTTAGAAGGGATTCTAAGGGTTAGAGGTTTGTTCAAATTCCAATCTCTAAGTATGAGCAATAATAACAATGATGTTTGCCTTGCACCACTAATAACATTTCATTAGGTTGAACCACAATTATGACCAGTCACCTGCAGTCACGAGGGGGCTGCCAGTCATTTTCTTGCCCTCACTAGCTGAATTTGCATTGTGTGATATTTCTTGGTGGAGTGGGGGGGAATACAGTTTGCAGGGCAGCTGATGCCAGATTCAGCTCAAGGTCAGCAGGAGGGCTGCCCGAATGTGAGTGCATGTCTGTGTGTCTGTGTGTGTGTGTGTGTGTGTGTGTGTGTGTGTATAAGCAAATGTAGCTATGCCTACGTGGGAGGGATGGCATTGCAAGTCACCTCTCTGAAATCAGAGGCAGAGCCTTTGTGAATGAGGTGTCATTATGAATATGAAATAAAGCCAGCCCCCAACCAAGCACCCAATTTTGTTGCCAGGGCACTCTTATGTCTGATTGGTGCAAAAAAGTAAAAAAAGAAAAACACACAAAAAAAAAACACATGGAGCGGGTGATGGAGAGAAAAAAAGAGAGAATAATGCCACTTCAGGATGTAGGCTGGCATACCGCTTGCTGTCTCAGTTAATGGTCTCTCTCTCCTGCTCTACTGACAGTATTTTAGACAAGGCTCAACCTGCTTTGTGTGCACAATAGGTCTGAAAGCTTGTGCTAGGTAAATGCACAGTTAAAAGTGAACTATAGATAGAACTATAGAAACAAAAAGACAGTGAAAAAGTTCTCCCACTGGTGACACTTCTTTCACAGCTACCTTTCTGCACAGCCACATCCTCCCTTGACGAAGCATCCACTCAGTGGAACTGGCACACGCCTGCAAGTGTCAAGAGCTCCTCTTTTATGTCCCTGGCTGCACTACAACCATCTGCAGCTGGGGCCTCAGAGGCCCGCCTGGCTCCGCTTTTAATTATCTTTATCTTTCTCACACTTCACCACACCCACTTGGTTTCTATTTCCTCTCTCCCCCACAATATGACTATGACAACACCTTTAGGAAAGAAATAAAAGGGTTGCGGTCTCTATAAAGGGATAGTTTCACCCCAAAATGAAAATTCTCTCATCATTTTCTCACCCTCATGACATCCATGACGTGTATGACTTCCTTCTGCTGAAAACAAATGAAGATTTTTAGAAGAATATTTCAGCTCTGTAGGTCCAAAACTCAAAATGTCCAAAAAGGACATAAAAGTTGCACAAAAGTAAGCTATAGGTGTGGGTGATATATTTAAGTCTAAGTTAAGGATGTACTGATACCACTTTTTCTCTTCTGATCCGATTCCGATATCGGAAATCACAAAACCCAAGCTGATACAATGTTGTTTTTTTTTTTCATAAAAAGTTTAGAAGATCTTAACATTATTGTGTGGAACTAATTGGGAGTACTCTTTAATATGTAAAGAAACACAAACCTCTAACTACACATTATTTCAATATAATTGTATAGCTTACTAATAAACGCTTTATTATTAACAGTATACTGGATAATGTAGCAGCAAAATTAACAGTAATTCTTCAGTAGAAAAGAAACCAGTGTTTTATTTTTGCCTTTTCTTTTCTTTTTTTTTTATGTTTCACTTGTATCTGGACTTTAAAAGGACTTTTGTTCAATTTAGTTGCAAAACATCAGTCCACTTTTTATTCACACAGTTATTTTTGGAACCCATTAATCTTCAATATTGTTATAAATTGTAAACAAATACTAATTATGACAATAATAATAACAACAATAATAATAAATTGTTATTATTATTATTGACTTTTAAGTTTAAATGAAGCTTTAGCAAGTGTGGGCGTGAGAGACAAGCGTCCCCGCAACAGAGTGCGCATCAGAACGGTGCAGTTTCAATCTCTCCCCCTTAGATCGTGACATTTGCGCAACTCATCCAAGAGGCGCTCACCACACACAGAAATGTTAGAGTCGGAGTTTGTAGTTAATTACATGACCTGCTTCCGTATTATTATAACTTAAATAAAGCTATAACGCATTAAAACTGCATTTAAAATGTAACACCGGGTGTTTCCTTTAAAGAGCTCCGGCTCCGCTTATTCCACATCAAGAGTGCTTCTGTAGTTACTTATTTGGTATTTTTATATAATTCCCTTGTACTTTCCAGTCTACATCACCTTAAGCTGTTTGGAAAGTTTAGAGTGCTTCTGGACTGTGAGCAGTTTAATTCTTCCTCTCCTCAGTCAGGCGCGAGCTGCAGTGCTGCTCTCGCGCATCATCAATAAGTTAAATATGATCTCATGTTACGTAAAATGAAATCAAACGACTATTCGACAATTTTTTGTTGTCGATAAAGTCGACTAATCGTTCAGCTCTAATTATAATTGAACCGAACTTTTGAGCATCTACATCTGAGATACTCTTCTTGAGTAGCGCTCAAATATTGCGCACCACTGTGAAGGTTAAAAATAGCTGCGACTGGATCACCAGCCTGTGCGTGAGTTTGTGTTAACAGAGCAGCACTATTCACTAATGTGCTGGCACTGAGCTATATATTTACTTATTAAATACAGCCTATTGTGATTCACAGAGCTATCGCAAGTCTTCAAGTGGCTTTGAATAAAATGCACAAGTCATATAAACTGCTACAGTTTAATGGTGTTTTTATGGTTTTTTTAAGTCATTTTTGGAGCTTGACAGTAACAAAAATGACTAGCACACAGTATTGGATTTGTTTTTTTTTTCTATTAAAAGAATAGTAAACCCAAAAATGAAAATTCTGTAATCATTTACTCAATTTATTGTTCCAAGAAAGAAAATCTTATAGGTTTGGAATGACATAGGCGTGAGTGAATAATGAAAGAATTTTTAGTTTTGGGGTGAACTATGCCTTTAATATAAACAACAACCACATTGTAAAACACATTTGGCATTTCTACAGAAACGTCTAAATGCAATCCAGGACACAATTTGCCCTGTAAGAATACTCCATTCTCTCTGTCTCTGAAATCCATCTCCATTTTTGTGTGTTTGTTTTTTTGCAGCTCTGTCTCTCATTACTGCTCACAGAGCAACACTCTGCCTCAGGATTCTGATTTCCTAGCAACAGCCTGCCACCAAACATTTGGCACAAGTTCAACACCCCTCCCTCCCTCTCCTTGCCTCCCATTTCCTTCCCTCTTCCTCTTCACCAGTGAAAAATTACTGTTCTGCCTGTGTACTGTCCTCTGCTGTGCCACTGTGGCAGAGCGTTCCACTGCCCGGTCTGGTGCAAGCCTCTATTAGATCTCCTCTCGTCCAATTGCGCCTTTCAGTAGAGGAAGCACTGGGAGACCGCGCCAGGAATCTTTAATCAGTGCTTTACCGCACAAAATCCCTCACCCTAATTTGATTTGCAGATTAATGAAACAGAAGAGGGAGGGGCCTAAAAGAAACAAGAGGGAAACAACAAATCGAGAGCATTTCACTTCGTATTTACAGTGCTTGCAATGCAGCACAATATTGCTATTCCTCAAACATTCTAGTTTGGGTTTGTTCTAAATCCCCAAACCTTAGTATTAAAATTTCTGCAAATAATCCTGCTTGAACTGCTTAAGGTACAGAGTCAATTCAAACTTTGTAATGTTAACAATTTTAGGTTCGTTTTTTTTTTTTATTTATTTTTTTACACTTTTTTAAAATTGACTTGCATTGAAAGTCCAGCATTTAAAATACAACGGACAGCAATGGCAACATCATAGCATTTGAACAATTGTTTGTAACAGATCTTTCCAGCATACAAGAAAACAGCTTAAATCAGCTTGAAATTGTTTGCTGGACTTCGTTGTTCTCCCAGACTGGTCAGGCTGGTTTGTTTGCTGGTTTTAGAGGGGTCTGGGGCACTTAGTATCACAGCTGGGTAAAAACTATTGATTTGCTGAATAATCGTAATCTTGATCCCATAGAAAATAACCACAACAGTCATAGGTGTTTATTCAGTACTATGGCTAAATTGGTTAGGAATAAAGCCCAAAGCCTAAACAGAACCAGATATTCCATAGCAGCACAAGAGTAATGACTTCATAAATTTCTTCAATGATAAAATTGAAATAATCAAAACTAAAATTGGAATTATGTAACAATCTGTCACAGTACCTCACAAAACAGTGTCTCATAATTTTCCTCACGAGCAACTAAAATCCTTCGCTGTCATGGGTCAAGAAGAGCTAACAAATCTTATCGAAAAATCAAAAGCCACAACATGTTTGCCAGATCCAATACCAACTAAGCTCTTAAAAGAGGTATCTCCTGTAAATTCAGAACCACCTCTTAATATTATTAACTTGCTATCCTTAGGACATATCCCAATAAACTTTAAAATGGCTGTTATTAAATGTTTAAGAAGCCACAGCTTTGTCCTGGCGAACTGGCTAATTATAGACAGATTTCGAAAAAAGGAAGTATCATCCCAAATATGTTCATTTCTACAGATAAATAGTATATATGAACAATTTCAGTCAGAATTTAGGCCTCATCACAGTACAGAGACTGCACTTATCAGAGTAACAAATGACTTGTTCTTATCATCTGATTTCACTTCTTGTGCTTTTAGATCTTATTGGTGCATTTGGCACGATTGATCACAACATTCTCTTGAATAGGCTAAAGAATTATGTTGTTATTTGTGGAATTGCATTAACATGGTTTACGTCCTATTTAGCAGACTGCTACAACTTTTTCTATGTAAATGAGGAATTGTCAAACCAAAAAAAAAGTAAAGTATGGAGTGCCACAGGGATCAGTTTTAGAGCGAGTTTCCCCTGGGAGATATTATCAGGAATTGTGGAACAAGTTTCCACGGTTATGCCGACGATACCCAACATTATATTTCTTCAAATCCTAATGAGATTTAACAATTCCCCAAATTAACAGGGTGTATCAATGAAATAAAAGATTGGATGGCCAGAAATATCCTTCTCAATTCTGACAAAACAGAGGTACTAATTATTGGACCAAAAACCTCTAAAATAAATAGCCGCTAAAATATAATTTGACTCTCGATGGATGTTCTGTTACATCGTTTTCAACAGCGAAGAACGTGTTATATGTGTTATATTTGATACCAATCAAACGTCCTTTGAAAATCAAATAACCAATGTTTGTAGAACAGCATTCTTCCACCTAAGAAATATTGCTAAATGAAGACAAATTCTGGCCTGTTAATAGTTCCTAGAATATAAAAATCCACAAAAGGACTAAGCAATAGTCTCCCTAACACCGTTCGAGATACAGACACACTCACTCAGTTTAAGTCTAGACAAAAGACTATTCCATTTAGCCAGTCATACACCTAATTTATCCCTTAACTCACAATTAGGCTGCTTTAGTTAGGTCTGCCAGAACCAGAAACCAGAAATATTGATCGTGATCTATAACTCTGCAATAAATTGAATGGCATCTATGCTAATAATATTTTATTTGTTTTGCCGTTTCAACCTCGGTATTCCTAACCTGAGGTCACCAGAACTGGCTGGATCCAGCTCCATTCCTGCTTTGTGTTGGACCGCAGTGATATGTGTCGCTGTGTGATTATGACTAATAGCAGCCGGTGCCAGCCAAACATCACTTCAGTCTATTATGATGGACTTCATAGGATTAATTGATGCCAACTCCAACCATAAGACATGGGATACTTCATATGCCATTGCCTGAACATTGGACTTAGGATAGACCTCACCAAAATTACCGGCCAGGTTGAACTGCAATACACCTAACTGATTTCTGCCTGCATCACCTCGGTCTAACGATGGACTACACTCTTGAAATGGAATACATAAGACTATCAATTCATTGCCAACAAAACCCTTCATCAGCCAACTAACAAGGTCAATTGCATCAATGTGAACTTCTGCAGTTAATCCAATCCAGACATTAGTCATTAATTTTACCGTTCATACAAAATCTTTGTTTAAACTCTGACCCTTAACTCTTACTTAGTTGAATAATTTTAAACCATTAATTGAACTATACATAAGTAATATTGGCATTATATTAATGATGTTAGTCAAAGGGGAACTGGCCCCCACAGTGAGTCTAGTTTCTCCCAAGGTTATTTTTCTCCATTAACCAAAATCTTTTTTGTTTTTGTGTTCAATGCCACAGTCGCCTTCGGCTTGCTCACTGGGGTTATAAAAACAATTATCATTTAATTACTTATTTTTAAACAATTCACAATCATATTTCATCAAACTACACAAATGATGACTCTTAAGACATTATAGATATTATGGTTTTATTTTCTGTTAATGATCCTTTGTAAAGCTGCTTTGAAACAATGTGTCTTTTAATTATATCTGTTAAATTAATAGCAATTGAACTGCATAGTTAATTTAGAAAATCAGAAGCAGTGAAAACAGCCTAACCAGTAAAGACTTTCAACCATCTTGGGTTGATTTAAAAAAAAAAAAATTATTTACTACATCTATTTGCTGTTTTCAAAAGTTCAGTACACAAGCTAAAACTATTTGGAAAATTTAGAGTGCATCTGGACTGCAAGCTGCGTAATACTTCCTCTCCTCAGACAGGCGTGAGCTGCAGTGCTGCTCTCACGCATCATCATTACAGTTTAATGTGATCTCATGATACGTTAAATGAGATCAAACGACTATTCGACAATGAAAAGTTTTGTCGACAAATTTTTATTGACGATGTTGTTGATAACGTTGACGAATCATTTCAGCCCTTTCGGCCACCGATCGAAATCTGCCGATATTCATCTTAAATCAATGATCATGCCTTTTCTGCTGCATGTGGGCAATCACAAATACACTGCTCCTTTAATGAATGAGCACTTGCTCAGCCCTTGATGCATGACAGAGCGGCCTATGGCACTTGTTGGCAATTCTAAGCATTCATGATTTTAAACTTTCAGACATGCTGCAATTTAGATGAATATGCCGGTATGTTTTTAAAAATATGTAAGAATTACATGTGTATGAATATTAAGCTGCCCAATTTCTAGAGTTGTTAGGGTAGTACTTCTGACTCGCTGAACAGTGAGCAGTTAGAGGATAAATAGGCTGCTAACGGGTATACAAACTAATTAAACAACAAATAAACATGCAAATACATGATACATGATGTAACGTGAGTCATGAGAATCAGACGTTGTGTTACTATAGATACTGTTTGAGCGATCATGATGAAGAAGCTTTTAGCTTCACTCCCTTCAACATGAGTGCTTTCGGTGTCAATCAAACAAGCGGCTCTCCAGGTGCTCTCAATATCACATCAGTCACTCATCTCAGTGCTATTCTGTGAGGATCCCAATTAAAATCAGATTAATATTAGTCACAATAACACTAATAACAGATGTAACCGTTTAACCTTCAATAACTACACTGCATCTTCACGCATTTGCTTAATTTGTGTTACAACAAGATGCCAAAGACATTAAACAAATCATATATATTAATGATTTCACACTGGAGCAGTTTTAAGGCTTGTAATGGATACATGTTTCTTGTTTTTTAAAGCATCTCTGTGGTGTGTGATGCTCTCATGGTTTTTATTGTATGCCATTATGTCACAATGACATTTTGATATTGACAACAGAACTGTTAATAACTGTTTTCACAATTCATGTAATTTTAATGAAATTTTGATAACACTTAATAAAAAGATTTAATTTCTTTAACATAAAAAAAATTGGTATCGGCCGATCATAGTGTTAAAATAAAAATAAAAATCGTAGATCGTATCGGCCTCAAATTTCTTGATTGGTGCGCCACTACCTAAGGGGGCTTTCACACTAGCACTTTTGGTGCACACCCCGGTTCGAATGACGTCAGAGTTCAGTTCGTTTGGATGATGTGAACGCTGTCTTCCGAACTCGGGTGCGCACCCGCGAACCGTACTCGAGTCCGCTTAAAAAGGTGGTCTGGGGTCCGGTTCATGTGAACTCCAGTACGGTTCGCTGCTGATATGAACGCAATCGAACCAAACCGCGGAAGTGAACCGCTATTGATGACGTATAATGTGGTCGTCAGTCTCACACGCGTCACTTTCAAAATGAGCGGAAAGGGTTTACTTTCGTGCGTGTATACACTTACCTTGACGAAAAGCGGGATTGACGCACACGCACTGCAAGCAGAGAGATGATTTCTGCTTGCCTTCGCAAAAATTGTCTTCGGAGGACAGCCCGCTGTCTTTTGAATGATTTCAGTATTTTTGCGGCAGACAGACGCAAGTGTGTTTCTGTATCTTGATGTTGAAAACAAAACCAAAGGTTAAAAAAAAGAAGAACAAATGTAAACCGAGCAAGTCTATTCATTGAATTTTGACGCCTTTTCATTTCGCGGTTATCAAGCAACACGATTACGCACAAGCTGCAGCTTGATGACGCAAGCGTACCGCGGTTCGGATACAAATATATAATGTGAACACAGTCCATCGGGGCAGGGGGGAGCAATCGAACTCGGGTTCGGAACAGGCAATCGAACCAAGTGTGAAAGCCCCTAACATGTCTCTACTAATGGTTAGGGTTAGATTTGGGTTTGATCCTGGGAATGAATGGATATCTAAAACACTTACCGCTTTAGCTTCTGGGGGCAGTGTTTTCAAAATTGGTCAACGTATACAGATTTCAGCACAAGAAAAATCTGCACACACTTACCGATTTCTATGTGAGATCAGGCTGATATTTGGATTCTGAATTGTGATTGGTCTTGTCCTCCTTGGATTACTGTATATTTTCACTGCACTCCGCTTAAAGTGTTAATTCTCATGACAACAGCAACAATGTTGATTTCATTTCCACAGAACCAGAGCCTAAAACCTAAGCCAACCTAAAACTAACACTGTCTTGCAAGCACTGTTATTTCCTTCAAGAGATGCAAATCATGTGTCTCAATAGAATGCCATCAGGGTAAATTCAAATCAATCACTGTGGTTAAAGTGAACTGGTTGCATCGTTTCATGTTCACACAGCGACGTCTACCACTCTGAACACAAGGTCAATAGAGATTACTGCTCAAGGAGGCCTCCCTTATCACTGCACTGAAGCATGCCTCACAGCATTAAGAGGAAACGGTGCCCAATTTAAAAAACAAATCACATCAACTAGAATTATTGAACAGACCTCTGCACTCAGGATTCACAATATGTCCTTATTTACCATTAAATTAGTAAATCTCATCAGTTGCAGAGAGGTGCTTAGGAGAAATATGGAGCGACCCTGAGCGATGCCTTGATATGGTACAATTTTAGGGCCGTGACTCTATATACACTGAAGGTCGTGACTCAGTAAATGGCAGATGAGAATTCTGGCAGTGGACCGAGGGGCCATCACTATGTTCTGTCCCACAACTCCAAAAGGGATATAAGGGAATCAGAGCAGATCTCAAATAGTCCAACGTAGGACATCTCTAAGGGGGAGTGCTGAGGATTGACCACCATGGTATTATGATCACAGAATACAGATCGACTCTCTGGTTGCCAATTACAATATATTCTGATTACATATCAGCACTGCCACAATTGAAAATTCCAGCCTTACTCACTTCAGGCCAGCCCACTTAGCACTTTGGCATATTTGCATTATGAATGAATTGGGATTTAAAGCTGAAGTATAACATTTCTGCGGCACAATCATCACATAACTCAATTGTTTTCAAAAAGGTTTCCTAAACACTACCCCTCTCTGAAATGGGTTGGACAATCAGATAGTCCTACCCCAAACTCACGCCATTGTTTGAGACAATGTTGGTATGTTGCACTGGTCGGGATGCTCAGACAAAAAGAGCAATATTTTGCCACAGAGCCACAGTGTTTACACTTTTAGGGGACATCAACCAACAAATGGCTTTTAGTTGTCTCTGCTTATTAAGCTGGGATAGGAAAAAGCATTGTAACAGAAAAAAATTACACACTTCAGCTCTGATTCACCACTTTAATGCAGATACCCAGAGTATGGATGAATCACTCTAGTTTGCATTTGCCAAATAATAAGGCAAGGATCACTTTGTGCAAGTAGACATGAAGAAAATTAAGGACTGTGAATCTTAAAGGTCAGCAGAGAGAGAGACAGAGACAAATGTGGCTTGATGCATAACATGGACAGACTGGCTGGTGCCACAGCCAGGGATGGTTATATGCAAGAGGAAATCACTTACATAATCCTGCGTTAGTCCATAACAGAGAATCCTAGATAATTAAAAGGACTATGAACTGCAGAGTTCAGTTTATTTGATCAACCAGCCTGTTTTTAGTTTCTCAGTTAAAACAATCAAGATATGACACCCAGCCAAAATAAGCACTGGAATCACTTCCCTAGAATAAGTGCAAGTAGAACAAAGGGGTCGAGACAGGGAGTTATATGAAGTCTGATCTGATCACATGTGATCAGCTGAGACACATTGGCTTTTAACTAGTATTAACATGCTTGTCAAATGTGTCTTCTGTGAACACTGTGTTCAGATTTTTAAAGAAGGGTCCATGGTTTTGACAATATCCGTCACTTCCAGTACTATGGCAGAATGTTATTGCATTTTATGAAGCTCAAAAAACAAAACAAAAAAAAAAGTAAAAGAATATACGATTTTTCCAAATTACAGATAAAATTATCAAAATTCCAAGATTGACTCTATGCCAGAGGTTTTCATTAAGTAAATAACAATTGCCCAATTCATCACAAGTTAACAACTGGTTAATCTTATAAACAGGCCAAGTAGGAGGGCCAAATCACTTTTTGATTTCCTAATTTTGGGACCCATATACTGTCTGATAGGTGACTTAAGTGTGCATGCTTGGTACACATGGCTCTGAGTGTCCTTGCTGTAAAAAACGCTGCCAACTTTTGTGAAAATGCCAATTTATTTGATCTAAAATAGAGTAAATATAAAACAATCTGTGATATTGTGAACTCTTTTTACAATTTAAAAGAAAAGTTTTCTATTTGAATATATTGTAAAATGCAATTTGTGATCAAAGCTGAATTTTCAGCATCATTACTGCAGTCTTCAGTGTCACATGATCCTTCAGAAATCATTACAATATGCTCATTTTCTAATATGGGCATATTTAAAAGTGCATTTTACTCATTTAACTTCAACAAATATTAGCAAGCACAAGCTTTGTTGATTATAATGAGGCAGAATAAACACTAGATAAAATATAATTTAAACATTCATATTATTTCATATTTATATCATACCGCATACAATTTAAATACCTGCTTTAGCCGAAACAGCATTTTAAATGTAACTAAAACTTGCCTATTAGGACATATTTCAAATTTCAATACTCCGAATCTTGGCTGACAAGTCTGGAAACAGTCCCACTCGTAAAATATGTACGTTTATATAAAATAGCATGTCAACAATTGAAAACTAATGACTTACTCGTCCGAAATTGTATCCTTGGCTGGATCAAGTCACTCTTCAAAATACAAATGTTCATCGGAGTCCCGCTCTTCGTCACCATCCAAGAGTTTCCTCGCCTGTGTATCTTGTGATCTTTCAAACGCGCAAAAAATAAATGAACTAGATGCTTTTTAAGGCACAGTCAGGGGCGTTTACCATTTGCATTGATCGCCTCAGCACATTACCGTATGAATAGCAACCTCTGCCCATGGGTGTGATCACATTAGGGATAATTTGCTGAGCCAGGAGAAATTGTACATTGCTTCGTTTCATACAGATTACATTGCAGGAGAATATTTGTTTTAAATTTGAATAATTTTATTTAAAAAATACATTTTAAGCTTTCTTTAGACATATTTTTCATGTTTGTGTGATAAGTATTCGCAGAGTTTGTTCATTTTTTTATATATGCTCGTGAACGCAGAGACTGCTGTAAGCTAACCCTTTTTATTTTCTTTATTTTACAAAAGCACAAGGTTTTGTTGTTATTGTGAGGGTACACAAATAAAAATAGACCCTTTATAGTCTCTAATGATGTCTTACACTTATCTGTATGCCCCAAAATGACGGAGTATTTTATGTTGTTTAGACATGTTTAGTGCTGTCCATTTATAATTAGATCACCCAAAATGGTGTTAGTACCAAGTATAAAAGGTGTCTTAGGTCACAGTTGAGCGTAAAGAGAGGCTGGGGAATGAACAGACCATGTCCATCTCTACCTGCTCACCACTCTGAAACCAGGGCAGAATTCAAGATAGGTAGCTTCACTATTAAGGAGAGAATATCTACTCCAGTAATGAACTTTCTATGGCTGGATAATCAATTCTCACACCTCTCCAACAGCACCAGCCTTCCTTTGGCTAGAGACAGCAAGAGACAGCCAGGGAAAGAATGAAAGTGGGAACAAGAAAAACAGGGGGTTGGAGTGGTTGAGCAGCTTGGCCAAATGCATTAAACATGTCTTTGGAGCAGAGGCCAGCAGCGCACCTGGAGAAGCTGCTATCACGGCTGTGTTTGAGCCAGTGGAGGAAAAACAAATCTGGCCCTCCGGGACGCTCAGCACTCCAATCTCAGCTGAAATTTGAGCCTCTGACAAACCAAGCAGTGTGTCCACAACAGGAACTATCACCTAAGGATCGCTGTCAAATAAGCCCTACCAAAAGCCTGGGCTTACAAAATAAGGACAACACTTTCAATAAACACTGGATTGTGCTTACTCTTTCTTTCTTCCTCGGTTTCCCTCTCTCTTAGCCTTTGAGGACAGCCATTCATCCAAGGGCTCAGCTTGATGCAGATCTCAATGTTTAGCGGAGTGCCTTGTGCAACAGCACACTTATGAAACAAGTGACGGCAACAACAAACCAATGGAGTGGCACAGCCATTAGAGGCACTTTCCCATGAACATTGCCGTTTTGAGCCAAGTTTGAAAATACAAAAGGCCATCACCACGAAACAGCTGCTCAATATTCATGTATAGCCTCAAGCTTCCCATTCATTAAATGGCACCGTGATGAAAGCCATTTAATCAGGGACGAAAATGATTTGATTAGTGTTACGTTAAAATGACTGCCAAAGAGCTTCAAAGAGCGACTCCTGCTTCGAGGTTAAGCACAGTCCTACAATACAGGTATTCACAAATGAAGTCCAACCTCGTGCAGATGCCAGACTTTTCTCTTGGCTAATGGAAGCTTACAGCAAGTACAGACCCACATGGAGAGTCATCCCAGTCATATTTGCAATGGCTCATTAACAATAAGGTCAGAGTGTAATGGGGTCGCTCTTTTCACACCAACCTTGATTACCGGTAATTACGAGCCGGTGCTTTTTGCATCTATCTCTACAGCGCTGTGTACTCCAGCTCACGCCTCAATCAGGAATTAACCAGCACAGTTGACTGATAGAGCGGATGGAAGCTTCAACAGTGTTATTTTCTTTAGGGCTTAAAGTGCGAGAGGGACGCACGCACTGCAAATGAAAGCATTCAGCCCAGTCGGTGACCTTCAGAGGCGATGACTCATCCCATTCCCTGTGAACTCTCCATTAAATCTCTGGACTCTCGCAGGTCAAAGAGCATGCTACTACACACCAACCAACTGTAATTCAGAAGAATCTATCTCCCACACTGCAGCAGCACTTGCAGCCCATCGGGACTTCAAGTATTCAAATGACAGATCACATTTTTTTAAGAGCATGAAAATGGTGCTATGAATCTGATCTCTGTTGTGTAGTGTTTTGTAGCAGAAAGATTCAATGACAACTCTAGATGAGAATTTATTTTTCCATCATGTCATTAGTCACACCAAAACAAACACCCAAACAAAAAATCTTTTATCCTTCATCAAATGAGCACCAACTTCAAGAGGAGATTTTCAGCATTTGCGATCTGACAGCTTGGCTCAGAAAGAAAAACAAAATGTGAAAATGTTCCAGTAGAGAGAGAGAAAAAAAAGGATTAGAAATGTTTTAACGTTTTATTTTGTGGAACATTATAGAAAATGGGAACAAAAACTCCAGAGCAACAAAAAAAAAACTAAATTTAAAAAGTTGGTAACGATTAATAACGTTACTAATTTCTTCTGATTGTTTTTTATTAATTGAAAGACCAAAACATTTTAGTACAGCAGACTTTCAGACATACACCAATTCCCATTGGCCGAATCCTTTCATTGATTTTAACACTGCATAACGTGGTGACGATCTGCAAAAAGTCAAAAGTTTCAAGAGATATTTTTGTACTTACAGCAATGTAGTAAACTCTGGCTTTTTCAACAAGCTTCCAGTTCTCCTCAAGGTCTAGGTGCTTTTCTTTCTTGTAGCAATTAGCTGCGGCGAGATTCGCAACAAGAGACCTAGCAGACAATAAAAAGACAAAACCACAGTAAATCGAACTGTGAGAGTATACATCCATGTTAACCACTGAAAATAAGATAAAAATACATCAGACAATAGTTTGCAGTTCAGGAGAAAGGTTTATTTTTTTAATCATTCGCATTACACTACACAAAGGTAATGTCTATTTCACATAATTCCAATGCCCATTGTCTTCTCTTCAGTGGCTTCATATGAAACCAAACACAATGCATTTGAGAGAGACCAACTTCAGAGTGACTGTGTAATTTATATAGCTCTTTCCCAGAGTGAAACGTGCTGTCGCCGTATCTTTGTAAAAGGTTTCAGGCGGAATACAGCTAGCATGTGAACTATGGTTTTCTAAACAGCTGCTTAGTGTCAGCTCTGCACGAATTAAATATCAAAAATATTAAAGATCACACTTTTTATTCTTTATTTTTCAGCGTTTAAATGACTTACAAGACCTTTCCCATAAATAAATGAACAAACAAATCAATAATGCAGGAGATCTGCAAACGTCCACTGGGACTGCGGTTTCTCCATTAACCTCCCGGTGGACCTCGTATCAACAAAAACAACTAATTCCACTTTGAAAAACAACCACTCTCATTATTCACTTGTTACTGAGAGGATGCGGTCCCAACAGGCCAGCCGGTACAATGAAGCAGCATTAGCCTGAGAGAAGATGCGCTGCTCTGCACAGTCAGGCCACAAATGAGAATCAATAGACCTGCGGTTATAAATTTAGAGAAAAAGTGAAGAGGTTTTATGGAAAAGGTAGTGTTTATGAACATGTGTTGTTAAGAGCTGGTGGCCTGCTTGAAAATAAAAGATTCAAGGGAACACAAATCTGAATTAGTGTATATAATCAATAACATTCAACCTGACGAATCAAAGTAATGCGCCTTTCTTCTTGGTCAAAATGCCACCATCTTGGTGAGGTATTAATTTTAACAAAGTTTGTTTTATCATACATAAATAACACTGAATCTGTGCATTAAGTCTGGAAGTGTAAATGCAGCCTAATAGACATTTAGTCATTCATAAAGGAATAGTTCACTCAAAAATGACAATTTCCGCCATTATTTATTCACCCATTATGTTGTTCCAAACCCATGATATTCTATTTTTGCAGAACATAAAAGGAAATATTTAAATGGTTGTTATGTTCCCTGATTAAAGTTTAAAGATTAAAAAGGACACAAATGTGTTGTAAGAATAGTCCATGTGACTCGTGCATCTTATTCCAAGTATTCTGAAGGCATACAATCACTTTGTAGGATCAACAAACCAAAGTTTAAGTCATTATTCACTCTCAAGTTCCTTTTGTGCTCCGCAGAAGTCGACATATGAGTATGGAATGACATAAGGGTAAGAAAATGTATACATTTTTGAACTTTTTGGAGAACCCTCACTTTATGTCAAACGATATTGATAAGAGAGAAACCCACTTGTTTCAATGTTTACATAATTGAGAAACACTTGAGGGCCATTTTAATTTAAATTAAACATGAATATATATATATATATATATATATATTTATTTATTTTATTTTATTTTTTACTGCAAGCGTTCAATAATAGCCTACTTGTTTTTGCTGATGTATCGAAATTGTTACTGAAAATCGTAACATTTTACTGGTATTGGCATTGACTGCTGAAATTTAGTTTTTTTCACAAAGTGACAATCCTAGTCAGCATTAACACAGTGGATAACCACGTGCCTCAGATATTACGTGGTGCTCATGCTGGCTATACTGGTTCAGCCTGCAACCTGCTCCCTTCCCTATTACACGTCTATCTTGACAATATATATCCATCTAATGAAGCAGCAGCCCACTCCCCAAAAACGAATTTGTTCTTCTGTAATGAGCATTCTATTATTTTAATTTTCACAGAGGAAAATGAAAGATGGAGATCTGCTGGCACTCCACTTGATGCCATCATGTTAATCAGAATCAAATCCATTTAGATATAATAAGTATTTAGTGAGCCAGAGTCATGCTGATATGAGTAGACAGATTCTCCTCCACGCTTCTATTACTGCACACAGTGAGAGGCAGGTCAGACCTCTCGCTGCAGGCTGAAGACCTGTGACCTCTCCCCTAAGCCGCTCATTTAACACAGTTTCCTATCTGGCCTGTCTCACCGGTGACTGAAAAATACATCTGTGTGCAAGTGCACCATTTAAACTGGAGGGAGAAATTATTGAGGACAATATTGCTCAAATCTCTTCCAGGTCTTAAGCTGCAGGTCTGTGTGTCTTTAATGAAAGGTTCTGCTTTGAAAGGTGAGTTGCTAATTGGAAGAGTCTCATAAGCCCATAGCTGACAGTTCTACAAGCCAGTGCTCTTTCAAACTGTCTCTAAAGTGCAACTCACTTCATGACAGCCCTTAACAAAGAGACCTCTCCTCATAATCTCCTACTTGACTCCCACATTTTCACATTACATCCATGTGGGTAGTTAAAAAAAAAGAAAAAACATAAAATATTTAGCTTAACACTTTTTAACATTTTTAGATGCTTAAACTAGATATTTGCCGATATTCAATCAGGTATGCCATGATAATTAACATGCACAATATTGTTTTCGTGAGCACTTCAGTGAAATGTTCTAGATAACCCATTAACCAAATTGTTCTTATTTTTTTATGCACTGTATCATTTCCATCAATAAATAAAAATTTCCAACACTTTAACTCTTACAGTAATAGGAAGATATACCAAATTACTAGGAAACTCTAAAATTCGTGTTTCTTTTCCAATTAAACTTTTCTAAAAAATTTGTACCATTGTTTTAATTTTCATTGTAATGGGGAAAAAAAACAGTATTAAATTAAAGCTGCAAGCAGTGATGAATGAGCCCTCGCACACTGGTGCACATTGTGTTTGCTGTGCCAGGGGCATGTCACTCCAATTTTTTCTCTCTCGCATTTTTTAACACTTAATTGTTGTTAACAGAGTATCACAATGTAAAGTACGTAATTTCCTGTTTCCAGTAGGTGGCGCTATGACTATAACTGAATATTGGCATATAGAAGTATTCAGGCCAGGACTCTTATAAAACATGTGAAGTTTGAAGCAGATTGAACATGTTTCATGGCGAAACATCAAACTATGACAGGCTGCCACGGACATGCCGTCCTAAGAAAACTCAAAAGCTTCACAATTTAGCATCGCTAAATATGATGTCGATCTGATTTAATCTGTAGGAGTTCGTTAAAGTACGAGGCCTGGAATTTTTTTTTTTCATAAAAAAAATTGAAACGAAATTATTAAGCAACTGCTGTCAACTGCCTGGCTAAATGTTCTATTCAAACACAAGCTCCTGCTACAGCAAGTAAACAGATGACAGAATCCACAATAGAGACCAAAATGACCTGCAGTGCCTCTCATTTGTCAAACAGGCTCAGAGAGAGAGCACACTTGTGAGTGGTTGTATCGGTGGCAAAAACACACACAAAACACAAAACATTTTTAGCAGCTCCGATTAGAAGCCAATAGCACGGCAGACAACATGCAAAACATGAAAAGCAGATTGCCATCTAAACGATCACAGGCCCAACTGACTGCAGAGCAGGGGAGGGGCATCTATAATTCATCTGATGTCACCGATACTGGTGTACCTATAAATACCTGCATTTTTATTTTATCTGGGTACTCTCCCAAAATAAGCTGCATGTCAGTTAAGGCTGGGCGATGCCTTAAATATTCAGGAGATATTTGTGATGATTCTAGTGCAGTTTTTATTTGGCCATTAAGTTTCATTAGTTGTGTCATTAGTCTAGTTTCACAATTCTTCCTGGCAACTCACGTATGATTGTCTTAAGAGAGTGAGTGTCTCTAATTAAGAAACAAAAATGGCATTAAAGTTGGTAATTTAGATTCCCTCAAGCCATTTCAGATGAAATACTATTTAGATTGATTATAATTTATATAAATTGAATACTATCAAAAGGCTGAAAAATATTGATAATTCCTTAAGCTATACTGCCCATCCCTAGTGCCAGCAGTCCATCATGAATTCAATACGCTGTTCACGTCACCAAATCCTTGGATTTTATATGATTTTAAATTAGCCAAGCAGGCTCAAATGCTTATCATTACATTCTTTTATCAACCACAGAAATAAATTACATTTTAATACACACATCAATCTGCTCGGTTCATACTTTTAGGTAGCATGTAAATCTGCCCCACTTGTTTTACATATCTGCTCAGTCATGGAATCTAGCACCCTTCAGATCCAACTCATGTGGTGTATCAAAATACCTCTGTAATGATCTATCCCCCAGCAAATAAATAAATGAAGAGCTCTGGCAGAAAAGAGCACAACAGCCAATAAGGGAGTGAGTCCCAATGCATTTTGAGGTGGGGTGTGTGAATGTGTAGCGTGTGTATGTGTGCAGGGGGTTGCTGTCCTGGCCATAAGGGCCCTCCCTAGAAGAGAGGGGTAGCTGACCTGTTGTCACCAGTGATGCAGGCAGCGCAGGTCCCTGTGGGCTCCTCGCTCTGTTCGTAGTAGTGGGCATCCACATGGGCCTCCTCTGCCTTCTCTTTCAGGATCTTCCCAAACTCATCCTTCCCGATGCAGCCGAAAAAGGTAGAAACTTTGTGTGGCTCTTGGATCATCCACTGAGAGGAAGGACGGAGGGAGGGGGAGCAGAAGGAAACAGAGGGGAGGAAAAGCGATTATTGTTTAAATTTAAACATGGCTTCCATATCTGAGAGTGAAAATAGGACTGGAAGTCACATAATCCAGAATTTAGGAGGTTGACCATGTATAGACAATTCCTGGAAAAGAACAGGGGCTGCATTTACATGCCACACAGTATGACTGCATTTATGTGCCATTCTAAAGGAATGACTAGTGAAAACAGGAAGTAATAGCAAGCTGATAAGAGCAAACAAATGAAAATTCTCAGATTCAGAGTTTAAAAAAAAACTAAAACACAAATTCATAAAGACCAGGAACAATAAGCACGTTTTTTTGTGCACTTCTTAACAGTGTTAAAGACCCAGATATATCGCATCAGGAGAGCAGTTTTTTATCCAATGTTGACATATTTTGTATTGAAACAGGAAGGTTGTGTCTCTGATTTAAACTTCGGAAGCAAAAACAGCATTAGAGTTGGTAAGTTTGACTAATTTTCATGAATCATTTCAAAATGTAAATTTCAATTAATCAATTCAAATGAATCTTTTCAAAATGTATTCAACGATTTTGCACCATCAATCAGTGTGCCATTTTTTAATGTATTAAAATGCTATAGTAAATTAATGTATGCAAATATTGTTTATTATTGTAATATGTGTTTAGAAGTGCAGCACATCATGAGTCATCAATATTTCTGGTACATTTACCCTGAAGAGAAATACTAATTAAAGGGATATTTCAAACCAAAATTTTAATTCTCTCATAATTTACACAAAGATTTTTAGAAAAATATCTCAGGTATGTTGGTCCATTCAATGCAAGTGAATGGTGACCAAACTTTGAAGATCCAAAAAGCATATAAAAGCAGCAAAAATGTAATCAATACGACTCCAGTTCTTAAATCCAAGTCTTCAGAAGCTACATGATAGGTGTACGATGGTCCTTTTTCACTTTCACCAATTCAAATTGTTTTTGCATATCACCAACTACAGGGAAAGGAGAATTTACAGTACAAAAAGACATAAATATTGAATTGTTTCTCACCCACAAATTTAATATCGCTTTAGAATATATTAATTAAACCACTGGAGTTGCATTGATAATTTGTGTATTGCTTTTATGTCTTTTCAAAATTCTGGCCACCATTAACTTGCATTGTAAGGACCTACAGAGCTGATATATTCTCCTTAAAAATCTTCGATTGTGTTCAGCAGAAGAAAGAAAGTCATACACATCTGGGATGGCTTGAGGGTGAGTCAATGATGAGAACATTTAAATTTTTGTGTGAACTATCCCTTTAAATGCTTATATCTGGTACAAGTAAATGTAATCAATGTTTAGGAGTACACTAGCATATGGATGACCTCAAATCAAACACACATGAACTACAAGCCAAAAAATCTAATTAATGGATGATAGCACTAAGATGCTATTCAGAGTGCACTGACTTGGTTGTTTTTCTTTTCTTATGAAGATAAAGGCATCAATGAAAAAAATAAACAAAACAAATGAGATACAGGGCAGCTGACTGAGTCCAGAATGTTAAAGTGCATTCAAATGGAGCACTAATTCTAGCACCCTACACGGCGGCAGATCACAAACACTGCGACATTGCTACTTTTATGGGAATGATTTAAAGGTATTTCCAGTTTTTTCGTGCTGTGGGCTTTAACCGCCGAAGATTAATAAGTGTACAGGATGCTATGTTTGCTGCTTTACTGCAACCTTGCAATGTCTGTAGATAGGGCCCCTTGTAAATGAGATGCTATGCCTGAGAGATGACCTGTACACATGAAAAGTTAATTACTCCAAACAAATAATTGTTTGGTATGTCTGTGGAGGAGCCATACAACTTTACTTACAGTATGGAAGTCATTCTGTACTGTCTACCCTGTACTGTACAATGTTAAATCACAGACCTGACAAACAAATGACCCATGGACACAAACACCCTAAAGCTTGGGAAATAAAATGCAATGTTAGCTCATACTCCGTTTTATTTGGCTTCAATATTACAAATGATTGCATTGGGAATATTGTCTTGTGATACTCTCATGCTCTAAAACCTAAAAAACTAAATGGTAGCTATTAATCATAATTAATACCTACAAATCACTAGCAATTAACATTTTAACACAAAGTAACATGAGTACAAGAGCATTAAAGTACTTTAAAATCAACATGAAACACCATTCACAACCCATTTAATTAGTATCTGATGTATTTCCAAGTGAAACAGGATATCCAACAAGAAATAAATTATTATATGTGATTTTGTCCCTCTGAAACTGATTGCAGTGTATTAAAAAATTGTATTATACCAGAAGGGAAGTAGGTGGCTAGAGGGAGAGGTTGAAAAAGAGGGATTTTGAAAATCAGCTGAACAGGAAAGTTGTTTCAAAGCAGGAAACATGTTATTGCATTTTGATAATAGATTACAAAGACAACTTTTTTCTTCCTTTGCAATACCTGTGCACTGATGAATCATGAGTAATAAGATCAGGAATGTGCAGCAAGAATGTCAATTTGTTCAAATCTAATTTTGTGCTGACTTTAAAAACAAAAAGGCACCCACCTCACATGCTCCAACTAAAACAATCATTATAACCAAGTGAGGAAATTCTGCCCTGCTCTCCCCGATCATCCCTGCAAAATCTAACATCTCTTGGGGTCATATTCAAGACCAAACACACACAGACTACAACAATCTCATATGCGACGCATATACATGCTACATTTGTTTTTTCTTTTTCTTTTCAGATTAGTGTTTTTCCACCAGTGTAGTTCCTTACTAAAGCAAAAAGACACATCCAAACATGTGGCAGTAGTGTGATTAAAATGTTACATGCATCTTTGACTGGGTTATTTTAAAGCTCCAATTAAAGCTGATTAGTGGGGTTGAGGTGGTGCTTCTAATAAGACAGCAAAAACTGCTTGGCACAGCACACACCTTTTTCCTGACTCAAATAATCAAAGCCAGCCAAAAACTTCAGCCAATCAAAGATGACCACTGTGAAACACCAGTCAATTCGTCTCCATCTACTGCAATAACCCCCTCATGCTGACAATTACTTTCAAATGGAGATCTAAATAAAAGATGATATGTCCATTAAGACAAAGAGCTATCTGCAGGGTCGTGGAGAGGTCGGGTTGCGGCAGGCGTAAGGGATATTCATGCTCAGTCACATCCCAATTACCCGCCAGCAACACTGGCAGGGTGTGAGCAAATGTGCGTGAGGGAAGCTTCATTACGCAGGGGGATGAAGTGCTGAAATTAAACAGCAGTGTCTCCTGCTGCGTTGTGCCCCCTGGCCAGACACACATAGCCTGGCTCTGACATAATGTGGCTGTACACAGAGACATGGTCGCAGACACGTTATAAGGTAAGATTTCTCTCACTCACACAAACACATACTGTATTTGCATATATATTAAGGTTGTTTGGAGGTAAAAAGTTAAGAAACAAACAAAAACAAAGAAACTATGCAAAAGGCTGATGTTTCCTCAAAATCGTATGGTGGGCTAAAGCACATAACTGTTAATCAGGAGGTCGCTGGTTTGATCCCCACAGCCACCACCATTGTGTCCTTGAGCAAGGCAATTAAATCCAGGTTGCTCCAGGGTATTGTCCCTGTAATAAGTGCACTGTAAGTCACTTTGGATAAAAGCGTCTGCCAAATGCATAATAAATGTAAAATGTGCTGATCATACAGAAAAAGACCATGTCCAAAGCCTAAAGGGCTGTAGGTTGCACCATATTATGCAACTGTGTGAATAAAACCATAATCAAAGCATACATTTCAGGATACACAAAATCTTGACAGTGCTCCCAACATCTTCCCAAAATTGTGCAGGCAGCACCATACTGTAAGCATGCTGGCAGCCGATGGGCTATAACTGAAGTTGTGAGCTCTCATCCACTCATAAACATCTGCCACTTAATAAAAAACATTTAGATTAACCTCCAGTTTCCAAAAGTTTAAAAGCTAGGGGAGTACACCATTGTGTTCCATACTATGGCATTCCCCTTAAGAGCCTGAGAGGCATTAATGTTACGGATGTGAGAGCTCTTGCTCTGGGAGGTGACCCAGCACGCATCCCAGCATGCACCAACTGCCTCATCTCAGTCACACGGTAGTTGTGGTTATCCCTTATTCACCACAGGACAATCACAGTGAGCACTGACTGCCCCTTGCCCAGGCGCTGGATTCCAAACAAGCCCGCCAGGTTCTGACATAGGCACACAAAAGGCACATATACAGTTTAGAAATACATTTTCTTTACATCAGTTTTTACAGATGAACAAGTTGTACTTCTGTCAACTATCACTCCAAATAGCCACCATTGAATTAATAACATTTTCATAGACTGTTACCTGGAATTTTTGCACATATCATATTTAATTGCACGGCTCTCTGGAATCTCAATTCTGATTGGTCAATGTCACCATCCAGAGGTCATATATTGATCTGTAACACCTGTACATCCGGGGATTTAGACATATCAGACCGCTCATCCGGGTTCTGTGAGCTGTCTCTCCTGCTTCTTGGCTCACTGTGTGATCTCTACAAATAAATGCACATGAAACATTGATTTGAGTTGAAATAATTTTATTAGCTTACTTGTATAGATCGCACATTGATCCGAGAAGCAGGAGAGATGGCTTGTAGAACATGGATGAGCGTTTTGATACATCTAAACCTTCGGATATGCGGTTGTTATAGAGCAATATCTGACCGCTGGATGGCACCACTGACAAATCAGAATAGAGTATTCCAAAGAGCCATGTAATAATGTGTGAAAACAACCGGTTGACTATACATTATCTCTTAAGTATTGCACACTGCATACCTGTTTTGCACACTTACTTTATGACACTTTGTTTGTTTAACATTACTTTCTTCTGCTGAACACAAAAGGAGAAATTTGAAAAGATGTCTCATTCGCTGATTTCAAAAGCTTAAAATGGACCCAAAAGTGTTAGAAAGCTAGTCCATGCAACTTGTGCATCATATTCAAAGTTTTCTAAAGCCATTTTGGGCAGCAATTTAAGTTATTTTACAATGAAAATCTTGACTCCCACCATAAATCTCAAATAAATGTTCATACCTGCATGGGAGAAGCTCATTCACTGCTTTTTCTTTCGCCAGGTTTAAACGTGAGCCATTGTGGATGAGTTTCTCTTGAGCATTCGTTAATGTGCAAAGAAGAGCTTAGGAGGAAGTCAAGACTTTCACTGTAATTTTTTTTACATTTCTCACATGTTGTTTCTCACCATTGTATGCATTCAGAAGACTTGAAATGTGACAAAATACTTTCATGACACTTTTGGTTTCTTTTTTCAGCTTTAAAGTCACTATCTAGAGTCACTATCAGCTGGCATTATTTTGAAATCAGCAAACAGGACATGCTTTCAAATCCCTCCTTTTCTGTTCCACATTAGAAAGAAAGAGTTTGGAATGATTTGAGGGTGCATAATCCTTAAATCTGTGTTTTGTCTACATGCCTTTCTCTGGAGGTTGCAGAAATGACATTTTATTGCCTGCAATTACTGCTGCATGCAGTTTTGCTGTGCATTTGATAAACATTGATTTGAGCCACAAAAAGGCAGACTACAAATGGATTGATCTATAAACTGCACTTACTCAGGTGATAGCATGACATAACCTAATTTTGAACTATAATCCTTATCAAAAACCCAATGTACCTCAAGCCAGGGGCTTAGAAAGGAGGTTTTAACACAATGCCTGATTAGGGTAGGCTGTTTCGCAGAGCTACGAAAAGGCAAAACTAGATTAATTTGCTTTTGACACATTGTAATAATCTAATAGCATTTAGCTCAAAAAGCTGTCTTAAACAATGGCAGTGAATGCTCTTTAACCTGAAAAGCTCCAGGATCCAGCTAACATGTCTCAGGATTAAAATCCCTCTGCAACCTGATGGATGCAACTACAACTGCAGGCTTATCAAACTGGCAAAACCACAGCACAGCTATTTATAGACATTACTGAAATAGTCCGCCAGTGCCTGCCTCCCAAAAGTGGTTATGAAGCAATCTGGTCTTTTTTGGCTGTATGTGTGAGGTGTGTCAAACGATTCCTAGGCAGGATGATCAAGAGGACCCTCTGTGGGCTGACGTGGGCCACTGGATTTGACTGATGCACGTTCTGTGTTTGCGTGTCAGTTCTGAAGCTAACTGAAAGCAGCACTTGACAGAGAAGAGTGAATGATGTGAGGACAGAGAAAGAGAGGAATGAAAATGAGTCATATCTCTAAGGACGCAGACAGAGAGGAACGCACACAGGCACTGCTTGTCACTGGACGTAGACACATGAATAAATAAAGGCATTATAATGAAGACAACTCACCGTCTGCCAATCAGAGCCTGCCCAGCCTGGCACCAATGCTCCAGAGAGAGAGAGAGACAGACAGACAGAGTAAAAGAAAGGGAAAGAGTTTTCTAAGGTCTCCTTTATTGATTCAGTAAAGCCAAAGGATAATTGCATATGTGCAAAAAAATATGTTTGGATTCACCAACCAAAACAGTACAAGTAAATAAAACATTCCACGACTTAACACTTAAAATAAAAAGTTAACCTTTATATATTTAACACATTTACATTTACGCATTTGGCAGACGCTTTTATCCAAAGCGACTTACAGTGCACTTATTACAGGGACAATCCCCCCGGAACAACCTGGAGTTAAGTGCCTTGCTCAAGGGCACAATGGTGGTGGACTTGGGGTTCGAACCAACGACCTTCTGATTAACAGCCCTGTGCTTTTAGCCACTACACCACCACCACTCCACTAACACGAAACAAGTGGTAATTTTGTCACACTTGTGTATGTGTTTTCATATTGATGCTTTGGCAACATTATTGGAATAAAGTACATGATTGTTTGACAAACAAAGTACTTTGAAATTGAATTGAAATTTGAGAGAGAGATCAAGACGAGGAGGAAGATAAGGAGGGAGAGAGCGAGCAGCCCATCACTGAGATTAACAATGATGAGAATGGTTTGCTTCTATTAAATCAATCATCACTATAGGTCTCAATTCTCCTCTTTCTCATCAGGCTATCAAGCTCAGGACTTCACCCTTTCTATCAGTAGTTTACTCTCATGTCCCACCACAGAGCGAAACATCTGGTCAGTTTCTCTTATCTGCTTCATTTCACACTCAGGTGGCTTAGCAAGGTGTTGTGTGCCATTTCCCCGCTTGCCCCCTGCAAATGGTGTCATATTTGGACCGCTCTCTCTGACATTCTCTTTCAAACATCCCACCACTGGGCCATTTCCATGTGACATGTTCACTTTAGCGACAGGGCCGGAGGAGGAAGACAGCCGGCAACTCGGTTGAGGGATGATCAGATGCATGCCGACCTGACAGAGTCTTCATCGCTCTGTCCAGACAAACACAAGTGGTGGCTCAGTGGTGGCTCAGTGGTTGAGGCTCAGGGTTACTGACCAGAAGGTCGGTGGTTCAAGCCCCAGCACCACCAAGATGCAATTGTTGGGCCCTTGAGCAAGGCACTTAACTCCAGGTTGCTCCGGGGGGATTGTCCCTGTAATAAGTGCACTGTAAGTCGCTTTGGATAAAAGCGTCTGCCAAATGCATAAAATATAATATAATATAAATATAAATACACAACAACAGCTCCTGCGACAACTCGAATGAACACATCGCATCTTTTCCTTATGCACAGCCCAGGGAGCAACAAACATGCAGCCATGCCTCCCTGTAATCCCAGGCATTTCAGGACCATCTAACGAGTGTAGGCAGAAGGAGATGGAGGGGAAAGTGAGAGGGGAAAAAAAAACCATGTCATTACATACTGTAAGCTGCTTGTGTGACTGCATTACTATCACAATATGTGGCAGTTTTAGAGCAATCTAATGTAACAATCAAGGAACACACACAAGCACTGAGCTGCAGGGTAATGTGCAGGAACTTTAACACTGGGGCTGTAGCTAACAGCCATTTTTGTCATCGATTCATCTGCCGATTATCTTTTCGATTAATCAGTTAATGTGATTTCACCTCTTGTCAAACACTTTCCTTGTTTTAGCATCTGAAAATATACATTGTTTTGATCAAGATGAATCGAAAATTATTTGATTGACTTGCTCTTTGCACAATTTGAAGTTAACAGAGTTTACATTGCATGAGATGCCGCATGAGATGCCGCAAATGGATCGATTTCAATAGTGATGGTGCGTTGGAAGGACGAAACGGGACAATGCAATGGTCTGCGAAAGTTAAGCTCCATCACGCAACCAGAAGTTGAGAACATTTCAACATTTACAACATGTTCTGACATAGGCATCCATTGATCAATGGGAATCTCAGAAATGTGGGTCCAGTTATGCTTTTGGATATCAAATTTTCTGTTTTCTTTGTTAAATTTCAAATTGACAAATGGTATTAAGATGCATTTTGGCTGATTTGTTTGAAATGGGACAGTGCTTAATTTAGGCCAGAACACAGTCATACTAATTACAAACCGTACTGGAGACCACAGAAACTGTATATCAGGTAACAATGCTGGTAACAGGTTTTTATACTAACTAAACAAACCAAACTATGATGTCAAATGGACTTGGGTCCAACACAATAGCTCTAGACCACATTTACACCTGTTATTCAGAAGTTTTGGCCAATCAGTTTAAAACAGGACAACGCTGTAAGGTGTAAATTCGATCCAAAGCATTTTGAGATTTGTCCACTCTGAGGTGGTAAAAATGTGAAAATGTATATGACAACATTGAATAAATTACTTAATCAATTTAATTAATGAATGAATTAATTAATTAATTGATGAATTAATTGATGTTACACTTATATAGTGCTTTTCTGACACTACACTCAAAGTGCTTTACATAGTGAACAGGGGACTCTCCCCAACCACCACCTGTGTGTAACTTCCACCTGGATGATGCAACGACAGCCATAGTGCGCCAGAACACTCACCACACTGTTGGTGGAGTAGAGTGATAGTCAATTGGATGGGGATTATTAGGAAGCCATGATTGATAAGTTCCAATGGGGGAACTGGCCTGTACACTCGGGTTACACCCATACTCTTTACGAGAAGTGCCTGGGATTTTAAATGACCACAGAAAGTCAGGACCTCAGTTCAACATCTCGTCTAAACGACAGTGCCTTTTACAGTATGGTGTAAAAGTATAGTATAGTTATCACTATAATGGGGTGTTACAATCCACACAGACTGCAGGGTGAGCACCCCCTGCTGGCCTCACTAACATCCCTTCCAGCAGCAACCTTAGTTTTCCCCAGGAGGTCTCTGGTACTGACCAGGCTCAACCCTGCTTAAGTTTCAGTCGGTAACAAGGTGAGAGCTGAGGGGTGATATGGCTGCTGACATTGGTCTCAGTGTAAATGCTCATCCGTTCAAATGCATTGAAACAGCAGTGATGCACCTTCTACTCACCTGTTAATCAACAGCTAGAGCTGGGATTTGCCACAGACTTTCCGATTCGATATTAAAATGGTATTTAGAGGCTGCTTCAATATATAATGTGAGTATAAAGTATTGCAATTTTTATAAGTATTGTGATTTGATGTTACAATACATTTAGCGGTGCTAACCCCCTTTCTCTTAGAAATTAAATGTTTACTGAATAATGCAGAATTTGCAGGTTAAAAGGTAGGGAGGTGCAAAACCATTAATTTCCTTGAATCAAATAATCAATGTGTTTTCTTAGCTACTAGTTGACTAGTTAAGGAACCCATGTATAATTAGGCTGCATTATGTCCATGCTAAAACTTATTTCACACGGACTTAGAGGTTATCTAAAAGTAAGAATCCAGAAAAGCTTGGATACAAAAACACTTATGTGCATCTGGGATGTAGAATGACACGCTTTAATGTATCTGGACCATTTGGAGTCAAAGTTTGTCCCTCGTGCCACTTTTGTAATTGCAGATGTGAGACACAAGTAGCTCAGATGATACAGGTAGAACATTTAAATAACTGAAAATGTTTCTACACATAACAGTTGCACTTAAATTAATGATGCATTAATTAATGTCATCTTCAAATCAGAGACCCTTCCATCAGTATCTGAACACAGGTTGTGAAAAGAGACGACCAGGTGTAATAAGTGATGTGTCTCGCCTGTGCACTTGTGATTGGATTGCCCTTCAAGCATCTTAATACCAGGTATAAACAGGGCCCTAGTGTGAAAGCGACGAGTGAGAGATGGTCTCTGTGAGAACCTGCGAATGCCACTTCCCCTCTTGGCCAGGGCGGCGGTCTCTAGTGTGACTGTATGGTGTCATGTTTCGAAGGGCTTGGGAAGGAGAGCTGAGTTCGTTTACAGACACCAGTGTCTTTGAATGGTGCAGTAGCACAGTGTAAATGAGACCATCCGGTTCAACTCTTTCCCCCTCTATACAACACACTCGCATAGACACCCACACATGTACTCATTGGAAACACAATGCTATCTGCTGAGAGATCAGATCTGAGGCACCAGTGGAGGCCTATTTCCCCAGAGTAACCTTTCAGACGTTGCCGAACAGAAGGCTTGCGCATCAAGGCCATGCAGGGTTTATCTGAAAAACATACTGGTTTTCCCAACCTCACTTTTTAAACATACAGTACAGGCCTCTATTGTATAGGACTGGGGAGTCCTGTTGAATTATTCATAGGACAAACAAGCCCATGCTGCAGAGTTTGATGCACAATGATCGTTCACTATGGGCTCTTTCTACAAAGTTAGCGCTGTTGATGTGATATCGTCTAGGTAATGTTCATGGACTGGGTTATACTCGCTCACTCTCTGAATCTCTTGTTAATATGAGGAGACCCACCCGCCAATTTATGGCTAGAGTTTATCTGATCGTAAAATGATGCACAGGAGGCTAATCCTGTCTGAAGGCTGAGGGGCAAGATGGGGTGGTAGTGGGAGAGAGTGTGAGAGTGAATTAAACTTCTTGCCAAGACGAGGCTGCAGGTGAATTGGATTTCCCCTGGACCTTGGGTTGACACTCTGCTTTGGTCTCCAGCATATGCCAGATGCCCATAGGGAAAGGATCAGTGGCATACTGGGTGGGGAGAGGGTGGGGGGCGGTGTGAGAAAGAAAAGATGTAAGAAAAAGGGGAGGGACAGATGGAGAGGTGAATGCGAATATGCACTAGTCTTAAAGGGAAAGTTCACCCTACAATGAAAATTCAGCCAATTATTTGCTCTGCTGTCCCAAACTGGTATGACTTATTCTCTTCCATGGAAATTATTTTTTTTTTGAACAAGGTTCATGTCACTCTTTTACATACAATGAAAATGAATGGATAATACTGAAAAATGACAACAAAAAGCATAATAGAAGAACCATAAAATTATTTGATTTGACTTGTGTTCTATATTCCACATCTTCAGGATCCATACGAATTTAAGGCCACATCCAATTACTTTTTGTTTGAAAATGCATTGATTTTGATCAGTTTATGCCTCTCATGCACACTTGAGCTCAGTTTGCCTTAGTGTTGTCTAAAGTACCAACTTCGGTACCAAGTCGGTACTGAAATATTTTAAATGTGACACTTTGAGCGCTGTTGAGCGGAATTGTAAACACCTCTGATTGGCCATTGTGTTCACGCGCTCATCGGATATGTCTGTGATTGGCTACAATGATCAGCGCTTCAAAAACATGTTGTAAATATACATCAATGATGCTCTTCACAGTGCGCTTGCACAGAAACACACGGGAGCGTTTGAAAGCAGGACCGGTCCGCTGATAGACAGTTGCTTGTGCTTTCAAACGCTCACGTGCGTTGATCATTGTAGCCAATCACAGACACATCCGATGAGCGCCTGAACACAATGGCCAATCAGAGGTGTTTACGATTCCGCTCAACAGCGCTCAAAGCGTCACATTTTTTACAATTTCAGTACCGACTTGGTACCGAAGTCGGTACTTTTGACAACACTAGTTTGCCTCCACTGAAAACTTTCAATTTAAAGATTCTTTACTTTCATAATAAAACAGATTTACAGATCAGATGAAAACAGATTGGTGTGGACATGGCCTGAGTCAAATTAATTTTGTACAGGTTTCGAATGACATGAGGGTGAAAAAACAATGACAATTATGATTTTGGTGAACTATGTGACTGGGCGGAGGGTAGGGCCGGGTCGTGATTATACACACCCTGTCCCTTATCAAGCTAATTACGCCTCCGAGAGGGATAAAGGCCGATTGCGTACGGTGGTGCGACAAGAGAGAGAGATCATTTACGGACATGTCCATCATGTGTGTGTGTTTGTCTTTTGTTCAAGTTAATCATTAAAATATTGTTTATATCGCCAGGTCGGTTCTTGCCTCCTCCTTTCCATTGAACTGCTTTACACTGGTGCCGAAACCCGGAAAGGAGGCGACGAGAACTGACCTAGCGAAATAAAAAAAAAAAGCACAGTAGACAGAATTAACTGCTTATTAAAGTGCAAACAGGTAGAGTGGGCATTGTATGATATTCAAAAGGAGAGAAAAAGAGCTTCCCGCATATAACAACTACATTCTTCAAAGAATTTCAACCTAAAAAAGATAAAAGCCCAAAGCTGATAGCCAATCTAGCTATCTGGTCGAAAGCAAAAAAAGTCAACCTGAGGGACACAAACACTAGGCTGAAAGAGATCTGAACAACTAAAGTAGTAAACATAGGTTCCGTTCATGGTGCATAATGCTTTTAAATCCTGCTTTTAAAATCATATGAACATAGATCCTTGTATCGGGATGTGTGTGCATATATAAGTCGTGTTTTGTAATGCTGTGACACTCACTTTGTGTGTATTAAACTGGATGTTAACTGATGGCAAATAAACTCCCATAAAAAAGCTTCAAAAACTGTTTTTGTATGATGGTATTAGCTCGGGGGCTTGAACACCAAACAGATTCATTGAGCTCCTGTTTGTCTTTCCCAGGCCAGCAGCTTGATCCAGAAACAGAGGACCAGGAGCCACTCTAGAGCAATTTATGGTGTGTTAATAAACTTCCTGTCTGACAGGGCTGTTCATTGCTCCGTTGCTTTGTGTTCTTTTATTGGCACAAATGGACCCCCCCCCTTGCCCTCCTCTGAGAATGAAAGAGTCTTTCAGAGGTTGAGGCAGCACTCCATTCAATCCAAGCTACAGGATCAGAGGCATTGCAGAGTGACCTTTGACGCGACAGTGCTGCAAGGGTTTGCAAAGCAACAAAAGCCATTTTTTTTTTCACTTCTGACAACATCATGACAGGAAATTATCAATTTATGCAAAGAATGAAAACACGCCAGGAAAAAATTGAAAGCTAATGAATTTACTGTTTTTTGATGCATCCATTAAAATAAAAATTAATAACAAGTGAACAATGAATTCAGCAAAATGGGCCTTGGGTTACTTTGTACTGAATGCTATGCAGCTATAGAGATGTACAGTACTGTGATATATATATATATATATATATATATATATATATATATATATATATATATATATATATATATATATATATATATATATATATATATATATATATATATATATATATATGCATAAATACATACATACCTATACACACACACACACACATACACACACCTGTGCAAAAGTCTTA
This sequence comes from Xyrauchen texanus, assembly GCF_025860055.1. Taxonomy (NCBI): domain Eukaryota; kingdom Metazoa; phylum Chordata; class Actinopteri; order Cypriniformes; family Catostomidae; genus Xyrauchen; species Xyrauchen texanus. Next base: position 20,039,415 of record NC_068299.1, on the reverse strand, counting down.
GGCACATAAGATGTTTCACAAAAGCATTTGTCTTAAGATGGTTATTTATATCTTCAGCTTTAGTGTGTCAATAGGAAATATAAATGTTAGACTCCCAAACATTACTTTTGCGAATAGAAAAGATTAGAATAGAAGAACATGGAGCCTGCAACAGATCTCATGTCCCCCCAAAAGTCCCCCACTGAACATGGTGTCAGTTTGAGTTTACATAAAGAGACAGAAGCAGTTGAGACAGCCGAAATAGATAGAAGAACTGTGGTGAATTCTCAAATATGCTTGGAACATCCTATCTGCCAACAACCAAGGAAAACTGTGTCCAGGTGTACCTAGGAGAATTGGGGCTGTATAAAAAGGCAACGGTGGTCACACTAAATATTGATTTAGCTTTTTTATATTTACTGGACTTTGTATGACATTAAGTGATAAATGAAAACTATTTGTCAATATTTTTGAAGACATCCTAACTACACAACATTTTTTACAAGTGCCTAAAACTTTTACATAGTACTGTAAAAGGAGAAAGCTTTTAACGAATGGTGGTGGTCGTAATGGCTAAAGCACAGGGCTGTTAATCAGAAGGTCGCTGGTTCGAACCCCACGGCCACCACAATTGTGTCCTTGAGCAAGCCACTTAACTCCAGGTTGCTCCAGGGGGATTGTCCCTGTAATAATTGCACTGTAAGTCGCTTTGGATTTAAGCGTCTGCCAAATGTAAATGTAAACATCATTGAATCAGACAAGGAGGTGGTTCAGGTTTAGAAAAACATAAGGGTGAGAAAATGATGATATATTTAAAAAAATTTAGGAAGACCAAATCTTTAACTTTTTGTTTATTGAACTGCTTGTGTAAAATAACTTAAATAGGAAGGAACCCTAAGCTCAAAGAGGTATTTGTATCAAAGTGTGGAGCAGTTACACATTAAAAATCATCTAGCAGCTGTGTATGTGATTGCATGTCTCTACTGTGAGCAACATAATATAACCCCCCCGGGCCTGGAAACATCTGTGGTAGTTTAATGGAGAGCAGTAAGACTCATATCTGGTGGCTGAGATGACTGTTTGAGACATGAGCGAGCTTTGAGTGTCTGATTTACGAGACCGATAGCACTCTAGAATCCTCACTCTACAACAGCATAGCCGCCCGGTGCTGTGGTCCAACTCTTCGTCATTAATCTCCATAAATACTGGATAAATAAAACAGCCTCACTCCTGTGAAAAATAAGGGGGACATTACCCAGTCATAAAGCAAGCTGTCTCGATTACCCCCCCCTTAAGTGTGACAGTATGGGCAGACCTTATGTATTTCTGGATTAAACAGTCTTTAAGCCAGTGGAGTATGGAGTTTATAGTGTTAAATGGTACACTCCATGAAAGCACCAATTAAATTTGGAACATAGTGTTACCATAAACACCATAGTAGCAATCCATACAATGCAAAATAATGGGTGCCAAAATTTTGAAGCTCCAAAAATCACATAAATCAGCATTAATTTAATCCATAACACTCCAGAGGTTAAATCAATGACTTCAGAAACAAAATGATAGGTGTGGGTGAGAAACGGACCAATTTTAAGTCCTTTTTTTACTACAAATTCTAATCCCTGCTCAGTCAATTTCCACTTTCACTTCCACATTCTCCTTCTGTTGTTAATGTATTCACATTCTTCATACATATCGCCTCCCTACTGAACAGGGAGAATAATTTTTTATAACAAATTACTAAAATATTGATCTGTTTCTCACCCACACCTATCATACAGTGTCTGAACACATGGATTTAACCACTGGAGTCTTATAGATTACATTTATGCTCTCTTTATGTGGATTTTGGAGCTTCAAAATTTTGGCACCCATTCACTTGCATTGCGAGGACCTTCAGAGCCAAGATATTATCAAATCAAATCAAAATCAAATCACTTTATTGTCACACTACCATGTACACAAGTGCAACAGTAGGTGAAATTCTTGTGTGCAGTTCCGAGCAACATAGCAGTCATGACAGTGACGAGACATATACCAATTACAATAAACAACATACTTGCACAACACAATTTACAAATCAAATGTACACATACTTACACAACACAATAATTATATACAATGTACAGTAAACAATACACACAATATAGAATACACAATATACAATAAGTGAGAGTATATGAATATATATAAGTAGTTGTATTGAATAAAATATGTTGACAGTCCAGTGTGAGATTATAGATTAATAAAGTGCAGTGCTAATTATTGATCCTGATAGATCAAGTGTTCAACAGTCTGACTGCTTGGGGGGAAGAAGCTGTCATGTAGTCGGCTGATGCGGGTCCTGATGCTGCGATACCGCCTGCCTGATGGTAGCAGTGAGAACAGACCATGACTCGGGTGGCTGGAGTCTCTGATGATCCTCCGAGCTTTTTTTCACACACCGCTTAGTGTATATGTCCTGGAGGGAGGGAAGCTCACCTCCGATGATGTTTCTGGCAGTTCGTACCACCCTTTGCAGGGCTTTGCAGTTGTGGGCGGTGCTATTGCCGTACCAGGCGGTGATGCAGCCAGTCAGGATGTTCTCTACAGTACTAGTGTAGAACCGTGTGAGGATGTGGTGGTTCATTCCAAACTTCCTCAGCCGTCTCAGGAAGAAGAGGCGCTGGTGAGCCTTCTTCACAATGGCCTCATTGTGGACGGACCATGTGAGTTCCTCAGTAATGTGGACACCGAGGAACTTGAAACTGCTGACTCTCTCTCCACCGGTGCTCCATTAATGGTGATGGGGCCGTTTACTCTGTCTTTCCTCCTGAAGTCCACTACAAGCTCCTTGGTTTTACTGACGTTGAGGGAGAGGTTGTGCTCCTGACACCAGCGTGTCAGAGTGTGCACCTCCTCTCTGTATTATTTTAGAAGTCTTCATTTGTGTTCTTCAGAAGAAAGAAAGTCATACACATCTGGGATGCCAGGATGAACTGGGTGAAATATCCCTATAACTACAATGTTGAAAAAGTTATTTCACAACATCAAAGACCCCTTAATTGAGGAATATCTAAAGTGTCAGATCAAAAGTTGCAGATGGTCATGCAATTTTTACCAACATATGCATTCTAGGGTTAAATCCACTCCACAGATTTTCACCAACAATCAGCACAGAAAATGTGAAAGTCAACAGATTCTCACACACGTATGCTACATACTTCTGTGTTTAGTTCAATACCCATTAGAGTTGATAAAACTATTTTAGTTCTATTTAGCACATAAAACCTTGTTTAGTCAATATGACTAATATAAATTTTACAAACTAGTCTTAAATTAATCCATCATATACTACGCAATTTTCTGTAAAATCTGTCAACTCCGAGTTGCACTCTTTTGTTATATTGAGTGGTTTCTTTTTTTATTTTAGTGGTGTACCTCGACATTCTGCATACTGGAACCTCTTAAGCAATCAGTGCTCCCTCATTTCTTTTTCTTCTAAACAATACAATAGGATCTCATTGTTCTTTATTGTGAAGGAGCTGTGATTAGTGCACTTCTTTACCCAGTTTTAGATATTGAATCCTATAACATGAAATTATCTAGACTAATTTGTCCTGATAGCTATGCAAACCTCAAAATGTAGCCAACCACATAATTAAGGTTTGTGGTTCCCTTGAAGGGTTTGTAGCCAACAGATCTAGGGTTAAGCAAGGGTGTTGGGCTGGGAGATCATTGAAGGGTCTCACAAACTGCAGGCATTGGAAGGGGAGGGCAAGTAGGTTATTATAAACTCCTTTGTTCACTGTTATAAATCAAATCAAGGTGATAAATCAAGGCCATTCTGTCAGGGCTGACTGTAACCGTACTGTAAGGGAACATGATGCGAGAAGCCAAGGCTGGGAACTAGGCCATTAGGTCTTCTCAATCCCCTACTTTGGGTTAGGTTTCTTTAAGCATGTAGTTAACTGCGCTCAGGAAACGATTCCTCTCCAGACCATTAATGCACTATAGAATAATAGACACGCTAAGGACCGTGGCAGATGTAATTCTGCGCTCATAAAGTCTTCTCTCAAAAGCCTCTCTGCTTGCCAAACGCAACACCTCTTGCTCCAGTGCAGCGATGAAGCTTGTAAAGGTTGGCCTGCTCCACGCGTTCCCAGACAAGGCAGAATGTTAACGGGGTCACCGCTGGGGACTGAGCCCTACAGTTAAATCCATTTGAAAATGCAAAAATGTGAATTCTGCTTTATAATGGCTCCCGCAGGTCCCAGCATTACGGGCCAAAAGAAGCTTCCCCTAAGCCAAGCGTTGGATCTGATTTCAGCCCATCCACCCCACCCAGCAAAGAAGAAAAAAAAGACAGGAAAAAAAAAAAGTCAAGAGGGGAAAGAAAGAGGAGGAGAGACCCTGTACATTTAATGCACATTTCACTTCAGGACAACCATACCAAAACAATTCAATTATCCCATCATCCTTGGGGCCTAAACTGATTTACCGTGGCACCTGAGATCCAGATAGTTCCAGGTCCTACTCGCTCTCTCACTTGACACGACTTTTCAAAAAAGCCCCCCTCCCTCGCACTCTTTCTGCAGACCCCTGGGCTCCTGTTAAAAACTTGAGCAAGAGATCCAGGAAGAAAGGGGCCAGGCTCCTGACAGCCCTGCCTGAGATTACAGTGAGAGGGTCGTCTTTGAATGAAAAGCTTGTTTATCAGAGTTAACGCTGGCAAATTTGCCTCTCCACATCCAGCCCCTGTTAGCTTTGGCAAGTCAAGTGAAACAGCGGTAGCGCTCTACAAACACTGACGGAGCTCAGCTTCTCTTCACCCAACCTCTCTTCTTTTCTTTTTTCTACACCTTTTGGGAGCTAGTGAAATTAGCCCGGACTCCTGGGAATGGCAAGGCTGCTCACTGTCCAACTTTAAATACTTGACTATAATGCAAGAGGCTTTGAAACTTGGAAAACTGTCATTTTTCTTTAGTCTGGCATTATTTCATGAAAATCAATATATGATTCTCATGAGCATTCATCCAGCACAATAAAAATCTATTAGTTTTAAATCATCCATCTGAAAAACATATTCAGTGACAATGCAGCCTAACAAAGGAAGTGAAAAAAAGGAGAAGTTTGATATTTTAGAAGTAGTGATTATGCTACATGCTACAGTGATAGCTGTATTTATGATGGGCGTCCTTTCAATTACCCGTGGAAATTCTTGGTATTCAGTCTATTTCTTTGAATTGCATGGACTATAATTTATGTGCCCAATAAGAAACAAGTCTGAAAAAATTAATTGAAGGTTGTCTGTGGTAAAAAATTTTAAATAATAATAATAATTTCAGTAAAATACAACCAAGCACAAACAAATTTCCCCCCTCAGAGCCTTTTGGGATTTATAAAACAAAACTGTGGCAAAGCAAAATACTAATTGTTAAATATTATTTCAGTGATGACCTTGTGGGCCATCATTTCTTGTCAAAGCAAATTTTACTTGTGCAACTTTTTTGCAAGATGAATATTTTAAAAGAAGCCCATCATGAAATATTCATCTTAGAGGTGCCAGCAACATGGTGCATTTCAGACAAGTAATGAACAATCCAGATTCAAAGGGGGGAAAGATTTCACAAACAAACAAAGAAAATTACCAGCATCTTGCCCCCCCCCAATTAAAATTATTTCACAGTTTATTTTCTTCAATGGCTGTTTATTTCCTTTTGTCCTCTTTTAGCACACTGTGCATTAACACAAATCAAGGGCAGGATTATTTATAGAGCTTAAGAGAGATTGGTGATACTCCTAAAAAGATATCTCAGGGTTTTTATTTTTAAAAGTACTTTTAATAAGATATCTGATGCATTATTATATAATTTTTTATATGCTCTGAAGCATATTAAAAGAGGATGGCTTATGACTTAGTAAAACCATAATTTTAACCAAACTGTCAATGTAGCCACTATAAAAATGTTTGATTCAGGAAGTAATATAAAGTTATAAATAATCAAGGCATGTGTTCCACATTGATTTAAACGAAAACGTATATTTAATTGTTTTCTTTCATTTGGACTAATCTAACAGACTAATAAATTGCAATATTTACCTATATTTTGAATGCAGCACATGGACTTGTGTGAAAATGTATTATAATTACAGTTTAAAAAAAAAAGAAAAAAAGAGTTGAGTGTACCGTAATGGGTATACCGTACTGTTTTGTGTGCACATCTCTTTGAATTTATGTTAGTCTTTAGTTTTATGTTTAGCAGATGTCAAATGTAACCAAGGTAAATTCCAAACACTTAAGAGAGATTTATGATTGAATAGATTAATTGAAACTAACTTTCTGAACTGAAACTCGAGAGAAACTCTACCACCATATTTGCATGCATACAAACAGTGCTGGGTAGGATTACATGTAATCTGGATTATGTAAACAGATCACAAAAATCAGGTACTTGTAATGGGATTAAATTACATTTTAAAATACACAAAATCGGACTACAGTTACTTTTTTATGGATTACATATTAACAAGGCAATGCAGTAAATTGTAATTTAGTGATCATCCTAATCATTCTATTTTGATCAATCTTTTACATTTTTCATTCTTAAATCAGCACACCCCTGATATAAATTCGGTAAATCCTTGAGTGTTGTCGGAAGAGAAGGTGAGTGTTGTGAGCACTGAGAACTGATACTCTCTACTAGCCAGCTAGGTCAAGATGTATCAATCTACCTCAGCCTATAACCACTGGATCTATAGAGATAATTTCATTTTTAAGGTGACCGAGAAAAAACATCACTGTGCAGCGTAAACTCCGCCTTCTAAAAGTTAATATCCTGCCAACTGCGAAAGATTCTACGTAAAATCTAAAGAAGCATTTGGAGGTATGTTTGCATGTTTATTAAATCTTTACATCACAAATCTAACCAACTCAAACACATTTTATCATTTATTATTTGAATTATCACTCTGTGTGTAATATAACCATGTGCCACAATGTCTTTAGAACGGTTTTGTCCAGCAAATGCATCAAAATGCACAAATACATGTAATTTTAGATTAGGGCAGTAAAGTTACTTTTAGTTTCTTAAATGGCTTTTAAAGTCGGCTTCAAAAATGTATATGTTTATGAATGCACTTTTGGTGTAGTGATAACTTTGAGATCTTCTTGTTACTCTGATTCACAAATATAACAGGTCTGATCTCTTAACACACATGGATGGCGTTTGTATGACCACATTTGTGTTAACGTGTCCCGGGAACCAGTCCAACATTTTTGAAACTCCAATAAGAAATGCCTGTAAAACTCAAAACATATTCTATTCGGTCATCGATGGAGGGCCTAGACCTCGTTCAGCATTTTATTTTTTTATTTGTGGACATAAGCACCACTCAAATGATTAAACCTTGCAGAATAAGGTTGAAAGTAATCCAAAAGTAATCTGATTGCATTACCCCAAAAATGTTATCTATGAGTTTACATTACTGATTGCATTTTTTACATGTAATTTGTGATCACTACCTGATAAAAATTCACAAGTAATCTGCCCATCACTGCATACGAATCGCAAGAAAGGATCACAAATCTAGCCTATCGATAAGGTCTTTAGAAAATGTAATGGCCAAATATAAAGTGAATTACTTTCAATCACAATATTTAAAGGGGTCATATAATGGTACATGCACTTTTTCAAGTTGATTGTACTGAAATGTGTGTTGGCTGTGCCTGTACACAACCATCCTATTATGATAAAAATCCATCCAGTGTTTTTGTTTTAATCTCCTTATATATTTTCCCTGCCTCAAATCGAGCCGTTCGACTGTGTGACGTCACACGGTTGGACGCCCCTCCCAGGATTGTTGATAGACAGCAGTGTTTCAACACAGACACGCCCTCGCTCGTGAGCGAGCTGTCAATCATAGTCCGTCATCACTGTTGATACACTGGAGCAGAATGGCGCCTAAGCGATTGTGGTGTTCTGTTCTTCGGCGTAATAACGAACACAGCAGTCATTTTGATGTTCCTAAATCTGAACCGCTGAAGACGCAGTGGCTGAGTTTTGTTTACGATGGGAATATTCCCCACGAGCAACGTCAATGCGTTCATGTTTGCGCGAATCATTTTTCACCAGACTGCTTTATAAACGAGGGTCAGTATAAAGCTGGTTTTGTTAAGAAGCTGCTGCTGAAAAAAGATTCGGTACCAACTATTTATATTCCCTCTGTACCTCCAGAAGAAGTAAGTGTAACGTTTTATTAACCTTTATATTAATCTTTGCAAATCGCTTGCATGCTTCACAATGAATGTGGCTAATGTTTACACTCAGGGTACATTACGGCATGTTTTCCATAACGTTACGACGTTCTCAATATAATTCATAATCCCACATTTATAATGAACAACGCGTTATGGTTATTGTGTTATTAAAAACTGTGTACGGAGGGGCGGGGTGACCAAAGCTCATTATCATTTAAAGTCATATGCTCTGAAACGGCGTGCTGAAAGCAGAGCTGTTTTTGAGCAGGTAAAATTAGCGTTTTCTTAAAATACTAATGAGAATTTTTAATAAAAGTTTATTACAAAGTTTTCATTTAGACCCTAAAGATTCATATTAACTTGTACAAAAATGGCATTATATGACCCCTTTAAGATGTTGCATCATTTTGAAAAATAGTCTCTAGCAATATCATTGTGAAAATTAAATATATTGCACAGCTTTAGAGCTGAATTCCATCACTTTTATTTGTCAGTCAATGCATAACATTCTGTGTTAACCAGTAGCAATTCCGGCTACAAGCTGCCCCTCTCTGCATGGTGGCAGCCTCAGGGCACTATCCAACAACACCATCTCCTCAAAATCCCCAGCCAGAGTTTACCAAAAGAGCCACTCTATATAACTGCACTGCACCACTAATGTAAGTGATCAAAGAGTCTCATTCATTAATACTGCTTGAGAAAAGCAGTAAGCAAATCTCTAATGATTTAATCTCCCTTGTGCTCTCAATCACACCCACACCAGAGTATTTGTGTTGGACTAATGTGCTAATGATTAGAGCCCACATTTCTACCTCCCGCAGTTACTTAAAGAGCAGTACAGAGGAATAACAAACAGCTGCCCACCGCAGGAATCCAACGCTACTCCACCAGCACCCCGTGAATGGCATGAGGAAACTACACCCATCTCCAAAATATACACAATCTGCCTTGTGAACAATGTGGAGACTATTGAGAAGACAATCATTATTGCTTTTACAAATAATACTCAAAGTAATAGTGCTCCCCAAAATTAAAAGTCTGTCCATTCCTCAGTCATGTTTTTAAAAAAAAAAAATGTATGTTTATGTCTTACTTTCTTCTGCGGAACACAAAATAATTTATTTACAGCAGAATGTCCAACATTCTCTTTCATACAATGAGTGATTGGTGACAACAGCTGTTGAGCAAGATTTTCAGTGAATAACAATTACAATTTCAGTTTGATCCTCACACAAAGCTATCAAATGACTTCAACTAGACTTGGAATACAGTGCTCATGCAGTCCTTTTATGGTACTTTTTTTTCTTTTTTGGAGTTTGACAGCACATGGTCCCCATCCACTTAAATTGTATGGAAGAGAGCAGTGTAAACATTCTTAAACATTTTATTGCACAGAAGACAGTAAAGCAGCTTTTCCACCATCGGGCCGAATGGTTCGGAGCACGGTACGGAACAGTTACAGTAGCATTTCCACTTGAGAGCGGTTCGGCATGATTATAAACCGCTTTTGGTCCGGTCTCGGTAAATACAAGTCATTTGTGTTTGGAATGATAAGTACATCATGACAGAATTTTCATTTAAAAACAGTAGCAAAATGTTAGCTAAAGCTGTACAAAGGATTTTTTTTTTGTTTAATAAAAATTTAGAAAATGCCATCATACTTTTCCTTCTCATCAATTAGATACTATTTTTGAGTAACAAGTGTGTTTGAAGCACTTGGAACACTGCAAGCTAAAAGGTTTGACAGCCAAACAGTTTTTTAAGCCATAAAGTATAACAGAATTAAGGGCCAACCTAAATGTTATACTGGTCTAGTTTGAGTACATTTACAACAAGTGTTAATATATTCAATACTTGAACACAAAGCAGCTAAAAATATCCTTTATTGCCATAGACATTGCTTCAAGTGGGCCACCAGTATGCAGTTTTCTCAGTAATATGTATTATTTTTATTTATTAAATTCATAAGATATTTTTGGTAGCCTTAATATGTAAACCAAAGAGCACTTATTTATTCTTTCCACTTCAAACACTGTGCATAGACAGGTGGTGCTAAGAAAAGGCAATCACCCAACAAGCCTCAACCAAGACCCCCAGACCCTTACAAGCAACAAAACAGGAGCTCTTGTGGAAGGCAAAGCAGGTACAGAAGTAGCTCTGTACAGCAAAGGCAATACATCAAAACAACCCGAACACAGCAACACCTGTTCAGAGTGCACGCAACCATTTCTCTCTCACACACGGACTCTTTTTAAAAGACAAATATAGTTGCAACTGCAGCTTGTCACGAGGTGACCTGCTTCCTCAGCAGACCTCCTGAAGTCTCTAGAGATGCTCTGGCACTGATCTCAGCACAGCTGCACCACACCAATCTCGTCCGCCAATCAAAACACGACCTTCCTTTCTTTCAAGAGCACTGTGCGCTCCCATATTCTCACACAACTACAGCTATTTCTATGCTAATTTTCCTCTAATCCCCCCCCCTCCCTCCCTCCCTCCCTTATCCTACTGTCACTTAGACAAACAGAGGTCGTCAGATATCCGAGAAATCGTGGCAGGCTCTCCCTGTGCGGCATGCTGATTTTTATGAATTATGGAGTGCGCTGTAAAGCACACTGTTTTCACTTTAATAAGGTTTGAGTGTGGAGGCCATCTCTATGGGAAGCCTAGAATGAGCATGTAGAAAAACTCCTCAATACAGTAATATCACATGGGTATTTACAAAATGTAGATACCACACTCAAACTAGGTTTCCAACATCTACAAACTGAGTAAATGTCTAAGGGGATACCAATTAATTAGTCCAAATGTTTCCTAAGGTTTCTAAAAAGATCTTCAAAAATGTTCCAACTTGTATTGGCCATCTAAGCAATTTAAAAAGCTCAGTATCTCAGTTTCCAGTTACGTCATCTGGTATTAAGATCCATTTCGGGTTAACTGCAATACAAGAGGACTGCGCTAAATACAAGTGTTAAAGCAGTCCAAAATGTCCAAATGTATATTCATCAGAAATGCATGTGGCCATATTTTACTTGTAGTGTAAAGGTTGATATGTCATGATCCAAAACAACACAAGCATGTCTGATGTCAACATGCAGTGATGCAGGCCATGTGAAGCACATCCGTAGTACAGGCACTCCTAAAAAATAACTAAGAATTCTGCCTAAAACATATGAGGCTATGTTGAAATTCAGCTATGTTTGGGTTAAATGGTGAACTTATCAACAAGTAGTAACACAGTGATGTAGTAAGTGATGTATGTAGTCATGAAATCAGAGACCCTCCTCTCCAAATCTGAACACAAGTGGTCACATAAGACGCATGTTACTACCAGGTGTAAATGGTGATCTAAACCAATCATGGGACCCAGAGGTTGTTCAACTAGCTTCATGTTACAGTCCCCAGGTGTAAAGATGGCGAATGGCAGTCCATAATTGGCAAAAACTGAAGTGTGTTTATAAAGGAGTGATCCATAGGATGATCTAAAGGCTAGTCGAACTCTAGTAAAGTTAATCTTGCACATGTCTTTATTAATAACAATAAACAGCGATTACAGTAGGGTTTATCTGTACTTGACTTTAGCGGATTCTAAATTTCCTTCTCAAGGCAAATAAACAGTAATCTAACATGTTAATGAGTCAGCAATGCAAGTGAGATGTACAAGCCAACAGGAAAATCAGCATGACTTTAGCTGTGTATATTGGTGCAAACTAACAAGGCATGAATTTAACAGCACCACTATACTATGAACCAGGCTAGACAGACAAGCCAAGTTATTATATATCAAAAAATAAAAGCTAACAGTCGGATTTTAAAAATCTAATTGGCAGTGGAAAATTAGCCTTTATTGCCTGGGATGATACCAATCAAAACAATGGCAGCACGGATCACTTAACAGGTTAATGGCATGCAGGAGCAACAGTTCTGTAAAACTTGCAATTAACTTGACAGCTTATGCGCTGAAGAAGCCCAAAGATCCTGGCAGCCATCTTGTTTGCTGCTGCAAGCAGTCAGGTTGGAAAAATAAACGCTTTAGTGACATATGGAAATAATATTATGACTGGAATGAAATGTGGCTCATAATCTTCGATTTATAATACTTCATACAAGTCTTAAGAGCTTGCAGAGAGATAAACGTGTGGTACCTATTAACATAAAATGAAAGACTCCATAATCCAAAAAAGGCTCCATAATCAATTCCATGAGTAGACATTAGGGATGTAGAAAATCAAAATTAATTCAAAAGGGACTAGTTGGTGGGCTGCCTGAATGACTAGTTGACTCGGTCTTACGGAAGCCATGTACAATTTGGTTTGTTTCATTTTACAAGGACACATGTAGACGCATTTCTTAGGGGCGTTTACATGCTGCAATCTTGTGTTCAAAAACAGCTAGATGAAGCGCTGTTTTAAAAGTATATTTAACTTGATATGTCATCTTAAAAAAGGAAAGCTCATGGTGGGACGCTAAAACAACAATAGTGCGAGACCAAACATAAAAGCCAAAAATGTCCATTTGAATGTGTATGGCTGCAGTGGCGGTGCTTAAGTGAACAAATTTAAAGACTCAGCTTTTCCAAAAGGGTTGTATGGCACTAACTGTCTAACAACTAAAGCACAGTACGCTAAATAAAGCATAGCTGTTAAAAAATATAAAAACCAAAAAACAAGTCGACCTCACTACTAGTTTTTTTGTGAAGACAAGTTGTCGAATATCATGACACTTCAGACATCACTAAAATTGACGATCTTTGAAAAAAAGGGTAAGAACCTTTAGGAGGAAAAAAGAGAGCACAATATCATAGTTTGACACCAGTTACTGGTGACTGATTAGTTCTGTGGACATGCACAGACTGTCAAAGCTGTAAATTGCTGTCCGCAGATGTGTGCAGTAATTCTTGGACATGTGAGGTGTGTGACAATGGACAGGAGGACAGTGACAGAAACCCAGATACTGGACAATCATTTGCAGAATTACAACCGCGGATGTATCCCAAAGCCAATATGCTGGGATGTGGTCAGTCACAAGTCACACTGAAACATTGGCCAGGAGGTGCTTGATTCCCAGGATTCTGCTGTAGACGGAGATTTCTCAACATTCCTGTGGCTTTCAGAGCCAGGATGAACAGTCCTGTTCTCCAGCCATTGTGTCACTTTAAAAGTTGGTAAAAGCCTCAACCTTGAGGAACAACTTTTTAATGAAAAATATTTATTTATATTTAGTCTATGACTCACACAACTAAATGTTCTTGGTTAAAAGCATCTCAAACAAGGTCAGACTTTTATATGAAATGATAAAAATGGGCTGTAATTTAACATATAATGCAAACTGAAAAGGAGGGGAAAAACTATACAGATATGTGATTTGTTTGTGCAAACTTAATGACAAGCAGAAAAAGATATGTAACAGTGCAGCAGCAAATTGCCGCCTGCAGCCAGTTCTTTTACAGAGAATATTATGCCGATTAAAAACAGATTGAAAACACATCCCTGGTGGTCCTCTCAATAACACTGAGACATCGCAACTCTTGCCAGCTTTGGTCTTGGAACCTGCCTGCTTCTAATTTTGCTGCAAGAACAGCAGATTTCTGGAAAGGCAAAATGTTAAAAATATTTTTGGTGGGGAGGCACATTCTCCTATCATCTCTTGAAAACAGATTCAGTTCTTCAAAAGATTACAAACCCATATGACTTTCTCATCTTTAAAACACAAAAGGTTTTTTGTCTTCATAGGGTTTACTTGTCATACCCTATGTGAACAGTGACTCCATTCTGTCAATCCAGAAAAAGGACAACAACAGAAACCATAAAACCACAGTAACTTTAATCAATACATCTCTGCACTATTTCCAAGTTTTCTGAAGCAATACGCTCAACCAGTGCAATAAAAATGATTTTTTTTAAAAAGCTTAATAAAATAAGATGCTATTCATTCTCAAATTATCCACAAATATTAATAAAGTGCTTAAATCAAATATGGTGGCAACGAAGATAACATTAAACCTCATTGGTTCTCATTGCGTCTTGTGACATAACATGTGGCATGATGTCATTGCTTCAGATGCTTTAGAATATGCTGCAACGTTGTATTGATTACCTTAACAGTGGTTTTATGATGTGTTTTAGGGGTCCAAGCACTGAAGGTGCTGGAACCCAATTATATTTGTATTTATTTTCTTGTTTTTCTTATTCTACCCTAAAAGCGTATGGGTAGCAAAAACCGTAAGTCCTAAAGAAACCAAACTAAGCAGGATGAACTCAAATCCCCCCACTACTCTTCACATAAACACACACCCATCCGACTCTAGGTGGCACTATAATAAGCACTTTTACATTTTGACTCCTATCTCTGCAACCGTGAGGGCTTGAATCAAAACTATTTTTCCTCTGATTCCTTGAGTCAAGATGAATTTCCGGCCCACAAGACTCCACATGCCAAAGTGTCCTTGGGCAAGACACTGAACCCCAAGTTGCTCCCAATGGCAGGCTAGCACCTTGCATGGCAGTTCTGCCGCCATTGGTGTATGAGTGTGTGTGTGTGTGTGTGAATGGGTGATTGGGACACAGTGTAATGCGCTTTGGTAACCTCGGTGCTATATAAGTGCAGACCATTAACCATACTAAAATATTTTGAGGATGCAAGCAAAATTTCATCCAATTTCACCCATAGGACGTGCAACAACTAAAAGTTCCTTATTACTCTACAACTGTTTGGGTGAAAAAGTATAAATTTGGCATGTATCATTCAGTCACGTAATTGTAAAAGAATTGGCCATATGAGATAAATTGCATTTTACTTCTAACTTCTAACCTCAAGGGCTAGAATAAAAAAATCAGTTTCTTCTGAATCAATTGGTCATGTTCTGGCCATACATGCTTGGACCCAAATGATTGCTGCTTGCGGCTATTACCCCCTCCCTTTATTGAGACAGACCGGAGTCAAATTAAGATTTTGTGCACAACAGAAGAAAGTTTTCCAGATTTGGAACAACATAAGGTTGGGTAAACAATGACAATTTATTTAGGGTTAACTAACCCCTTTAACCAAACCACAAAGGTTAACATCGGTTCTCTTTGGGGTGATAAAACAATTTGAAAGCCACTTAAGGTTTTGCAAAAAGATTGGGCTGACATTTCAACCATGACCTATGGACTGCAGCGATCTGGCTACTATTAGCTGAACATACTGTCCAACCAACTTCACATGTTTTCAAAGATTTGAGTCCTCAAAGACGCAAATTAAAGAAGAGCTCGAAATAAAGTATATAGGATTTAAAAGGACATTGGGACACATTCCTGAACCTCTTAATGACCCAAATATTCCTGGCATTGCTCCTGAAATAGAACAGAGGATATTTCTCAGATCACGACATAAGCACAATGTTCATGAAACAAAATGTTCTGGCTGGATTGAGAGCGGAAAGATTGAGATTCCACCCCATTTGGCAGACTTTTGTGGTTTAGTGGCATTCCTTGAGATCCACCATCTAAAAGCCCAGTGCAGAAAGGCAGGCTGCAGCCCTGCAGGGAGCTTGAGCGAGCATGCAATAGTAAGGAGAAGACTGTTAGTATCTTGTCTGTCACCTGCTGTGTGACACCAGGCTCTTGTCATTTCCCCCCATTCATTTTTCAGTCACTCAACTCCATTTCTATATATCCCTCCAATGCTTTCATTTTGGGAAGTGAAACAGAACAAGAAAAGACTGGTACTGACACTACCAGACACAAGGATGTGTTCGTCATATAAAATTTATATAACCTGCTTTTTTCTGCCTAGCTGCAGCTGCTGTCAGAATGTTCCGGGGTTTGTGAGTACTACCATTTAAAAATCTCTTTCGGTCTTAACTGCCATGTGGCAGACTGTGGCACATTTGACAGATGAGTTTCAAAGCAAGGCTGCCTTCTGTAGACTTTGACAGTCCAAAAAAAAAAAACATTAGTTAGTGCATTAGGTATAAAGAAAAAATGTTCTACATTGATTAATCTTAATTTAAATGTAATACTATTGTTAATTATTTGTTCATCCAAGTTCATACTGCATTGACTAATGTTAATTTTTGTAAAATAAATAAACTTAAAAATATTGTTAATACAACTTTTATCAAGCAACTGCTCCTCTCACCTCCTACTTCAATTTGTTCTTGGACTCCAGACACATCTTCAGATGATAAAGCATTTCAATGATAAAGCAGGTAAAAGAGAGTGAGAAAGAGAAAGCTTGAGGAAAAGAGAAGAATGACCCTTAACAAGGACTTTCCATGTAATTGCTCTTCTTTCTCCTGGTCACATCTGTCATTGATTTTTATCTGGAGCTTTACTCAGGACTGCATTAAGAGCCTAACAGAGCAAATATAAACAAGAGCAAAGCAGGCCTGGCTGGGAAAGCCCCCAAGCTTAAAAGGCCAAAGCGTCTTTCATGAAGTCCAGCTAGCCTTTGCATTACAGTCCAAGATCTTTCAGATGATTTAAGGGGCTTTAGGATGGATCTGAGAAGTCTAACATGCTACTTTTCCTTACTGGCACAGTTGTCAGGGACTGAGGTACAGTTAATGCACCAACAGGCATGTAAAGCGGAGCCCTGGTGTACCCACAATGATGCAGAGGAAAAAATACCTAGGACAGTACCTTTTAAATGCTAATCATTGAGAGAAAGGGCAGTGGTGTTATGCTACAGTTACAGACAAATAAACTGCAAGGAAGTGACTAATTTCCTGGACCAGGTCCTGTGTTAGGAAGAGGGGAAAAAACACAACATTGATAATTGGATTTGCCAAGAGAAACACTAAGCAAGCACTGTCTGTTCTATATCAGAAACTAGTGCTGATGCCAAATGAACAGCTTTGTTAGTGCTCCAGTTATGAGACGAACTGGGGGCCCAGTGTGTTTAGTGAGGTGGCGTGTCATGAATACTGAGTGCCCGGCTACAAAACACATTATCCTCCAGAATAGATCTGTGTTTAAGGACAGACAGGACTAGGCTGTGCTCTTTGTAAGCATCGTCCTTAAAGAGATCTAGACAATTTAGACCATCGTACAAAAGGGGTGGGAATCGCAGGGACCTTGTGATATATTATATTGATATTTGGGTCACGATACAATAATATTGTATCGGTGGTGATGTGGTGGTGTAGTGGTCTAAGCACCATAACTGGTAATCTGGTATTCAGAAGGATGCTGGTTCAAGCCCCACAGTCACCACCATTGTGTCCTTGAGCAAGGCACTTAACTCCAGGTTGTTCCAGGGGGATTGTCCCTGTAATAAGAGCTCTGTAAGTCGCTTTGGATAAAAGCGTCTGCCAAATGCATAAAAATATAAATATAAAATATAATATTGTAATTCTTGCTTTGTTATTGTGCATTCTTAAGAATTGCGATTCAAAACTGTGATATTGACTCACTTGTTTCTAATTCATCTTCATTGAACATCAGTGCTTTGCACAAGTGCTGAGCATCCTTCTTTACTTCATCGAAGATCCATAGGAGATAGAACATAAACACATCAGTTTCAGGACTGACACTGTTGACCTTGGTTCCATAATTTATTATTACACTAAAACTCTGAGCTGTATGGAAGCTATAAACTTACATTCTTAGCTCATTCAAAGTTTTCATTTTGGTCAAATAGAAAAATGTTGTGATCATTGATAGGGCTGCTTATTGATACAGATTTCCCAATTCAGTTCCGTTTCACAAGCTCTCAATTCGATCCCGATAGCAATTCATATGGGGATGTTTCAATTATAATGCCCATTTTGCTTGCATATGAAAGAAATTATCTCAAAGCTAATGCTGTTGAATAGACAGGGGACCTTCTAACTAGGTGAATTATGAAAATATAAAATTGTACTAATTATATTTGACTAAATTCATAATGGTCACATATGTGTTATTTTTGATTAAAATTAAATCTTTTAAAGTTTCTTTTTTGTTTCTGATCAACAACTGACTGTACAGAAAAGAAAGAATTTTAAGAGATATTATTCACTGACAAATGGTTTGGGTTACATGGATCTCATCTCCGGATACACAGAATGAGTTCAAATGAAAGGATCTCAGTGCTGAAATTCTTCCCTACTAAACAACTCAAATCACTAGTGAATGAAATCTGAACATTGACAACAAGTGGCTAATTATAGACATCTTAAGTCACATAGCACAACATTTTGTCGCAAATGCAAGTGATTTCCTCTCATTGTATTATAGGGTCTTCGATATAGGTATTTAAGAATCGATATTGAGATTGTTTAAATGAAGATGCAGAAGATGAGATCAGAAAATCTATATTTTTACCCAGTCCTAATCAATGACTTAATGTTGCAGTACATTTAGACTTCACATATTTTCTGTAAGTAATGTTCAATCTCAGAAGTTTTTCAGAAAACAAAATATAAAAAAAAATATTATAGGGATAGACCATTGATAGATAAAGTATCACCATACTTTGAAAATAAGTATTTTTTGTTCCCTCATGTTACGTCCCTGTGGTTGCGCGTGGATGTTTCTCTCTCTCTCTCTCTCTCTCTCTCTCTCTCTGACATTCTTAGGCTCGCTCAGGCTGGGAGAGCTGTCAATTTCAATCTATGACGTGACCCCCGCAGCCATTCAAGTTTCCCGCTAGCAGTTAAAGGGAAGTTGCAAAGAATGCGTGGCTGGCTTGTTTTCTTGTCGCTCTGCTTTGTTGCCTTGTACGTTCGTTATGTTCTGTTATTTTCTTTGCCATCTCGTTTTGATTATTATTGTGACACGTTCCCTTTTAGGTTCTTATTTTTGCCCTTTTGATGGCGTGGTTTGAGGTTACCAAGAGTAATGTGGACAGGTAAAAATGTCACGTGACTTACACAAAAATACACCTAGGAAAACTATGTATATACACATCAGGTAAGTAAGTGAATGCCACCCTTGTATGTTTTTGTGTTTGTTAGTCAGTGTAATTTAGAGAGGGCGTTTGACGTTGAAGAGGTTTGTCTTTACTTTTCTTTTGTTTATTAGTTAGATTAGAGGTTTGATTTACAAGTCAGACTGAGTTGTGTTTTGTTCTTTTTATTCATTTGGCTTCACTAATTACGTCCCTTTATTCTCTTGGGTTAACTATTTATCTGGTATCTTTTGAGCTGTAAATATTTTGCTTATTATTTTCTTTGTTTATATTCACCTTATTATTATCAACATTATTCTTCTTTTGGTATGATTAATTCACTTATGTATAATAAATAATTTTTTTCTTTCGCATTATTTCGTTACGTGTTGTCTCTTGCCATTTTACTCACACCAAGTTCATCGCAACCACAATGTTACCTTTTAATATGACCCTAGGTCATAAGAGTAACATTTAATGGGGGCACATCCGGGATTGTTAAAATCTCAAATAAATTTTTAGTTGTGATCATTTGTGTGTGTGTGCTGGTGGCAAGTGACGAAACGTTATTTTGGCGGTGTATTTATGAGTGGTATTGTTGTGCTCATTTTCTGGTTGTGCATTATGGAAAGGTTTAACTTGCAGGAATTTATTGCCAGTCCGTCCTTAGAGCAGATTAGTTTGTGCAGGAAGCAAGACTTGGTGCTGATAGCTGACCACTATCAGGTTGTTGTGAGTAGACAGGCTCTTAAGAGTGACAGAAGGAGTAAGCTGATACAGCGGTTAAGAGAGAGTAATGTTCTTCCTATGTCAAATACCGTGGGTGATGATGGGGCTAGCGGAAATGTCGGTGTGGGTGACGTTGCAGTGGCAAATCTCAGCCTTGTAGATGATGAGGATAAGCGGAGCGGTCGCGCTGATGCGGAGGTGATGCTGATGCTAAGGCCGGCTTCCCACCGTTTGATCCATTCTCTCCCAGTTCTGTTGATTCCAGAGACGGCGCGCGACTGAGTCCGCTTGGCCCATTTGCAATATGAGGCACAAGAGAAAGCCCAAGCACATCAGGCTGAGCAAAATCTGCGTTTGGAGTTACGCAGGCTCGAAATTGAGGTGGAGACTCAGGTGAAGCTGCGACAGCTCGATCTGGACGCGATGAGGGTTGCTGCCGGTTCGGCTGCGCAGTCGAATCCAGGTCCGGTCTCTGATGTTCCTCCGCGGTCTGATTCATCCCAGGTTACGTTTGACATAAGCAAGCACATTGCCTTAGTACCTCAGTTTAGAGAATCAGAAGTAGATTCTTATTTTAATGCATTCAAACGCATAGCTACTTCTCTTCGTTGGCCTAAAGACGTCTGGTCTTTATTATTACA
The DNA here is from genome assembly GCF_025860055.1 of Xyrauchen texanus. Classification (NCBI taxonomy): domain Eukaryota; kingdom Metazoa; phylum Chordata; class Actinopteri; order Cypriniformes; family Catostomidae; genus Xyrauchen; species Xyrauchen texanus. The sequence goes on along the minus strand of NC_068299.1, from coordinate 20,018,973 downwards.
GTGCAAGTTGATCGGTAAAGCTCAGGAGGTTTGCTCTACTTTATCATTAGAGGAGAGTTTAAAGTATGAGTCTGTGAAGTCTGCTATACTTCGCGCGTATGAGTTAGTTCCAGAGGCACATAGGCAGAAGTTTAGGGGACATAAAAAAAATTCTACCCAGACATTCGTGGAGTTTGCAAGGGACAAAGGCATTTTATTTGACAAGTGGTGCACAGCCAGTAAAGTGAGTGACTTTAACGAGTTACGAGAGCTTGTACTGCTTGAAGAGTTTAAGGGGTGCTTGCCCGATCGTGTTGTGGTTTACCTTAACGAACAGAAAGTAACTTCGTTATCCCATGCAGCCGTGCTAGCGGATGAGTTTGTTTTAACCCACAAAAATGTTTTTGCACTTGTACGTCCAGAGAGATCACAGCCGGTTCCTCTGCAAAACCAAACGTTACACTCTAAACACAGCCCACCTCATACTAGGGAAGATCGTGAATGTTTTTATTGTCACAAACGAGGACATGTGATAGCAGATTGTTTGACTTTAAAACGCAAACAGTAGCCTAAAAGTTTAGGGTTTGTGGAAGCTGTTAAGCCGACTGTTATTGTACCTAGTGAGGAGAAAATTGACGATAGTTACCAACCTTTTATCTTGAAAGGGTTAATTTCCTTAAATGGTAATCGTGAGGATCAGAAAGAAATAAGGATGCTTAGACACAGGTGCAATGCAATCATTTATTGTCGCAGATAGGTTGCCATTGTCTGAAGATACTTTGTGGCTCAAGTGTAATAATACAGGGCATTGAAATGAGTTGCATAACTGTACCATTGCATCGTCTACATTTGCAGAGTGAGTTATGTACGGGATTCGTGAGAGTGGCGGTACGTCCTTCTCTTCCTGTTCAGGGCGTTGATTTTATTCTTGGAAATGACCTGGCCGGTGGGAAAATATTGCCCGTGTTAGAGGTTGTTGACAAACCAGACGCGTTTAGCCAGTCAGAAGATTTGTCTAATACTTACCCTGGGGTTTTCCCCGCATGCGCTGTCACTCGTGCTCAGTCGCGTAAAGTGGGTAATATGGTGGATCTGTCTGACTCTCTTTTTCTTCCTCTCCTTGCTGGTGACGAATCACTGTGTACTGTTACGTCGACAAAGCAAAACAATTCACAGTCCAGAGAACATCAGAGTAAATGTGTCTGATGTGGATGCCTTAAAATTATCCGTGTCACGAGAGAAAGTTATTGCTGCACAGAAAGAGGATAAGTCTCTCATCACTGTTTTTAATTCTGCTATCTCTCTTGATTTGGCTAAAGACAAGAAAGTGGCTTATTTTGTTGAAAATTATTTGTTGATAAGAAAGTGGTGTTCTAACAATAACGATTCAGATTGGAATGTTGTATATCAAATTGTCGTTCCTTCTCCTTATCGTCAGCATGTTCTATGTTTAGCACATGATCATCAGCTTGCTGGTTATTTAGGAATTACAAAGACGTACAATAGGATATTGCAACATTTCTTTTGGCCAGGGTTAAAGAAATGCGTTGTTCAGTACTGCCGTACCTGTCATACCTGTCAAACTGTTGGGAAGCCGAATCAGGTGATTCGACCTGCTCCACTGTCTCCCATACCAGCTATTGGGGAGCCGTTTGAGCATGTGATCATAGACTGCGTTGGGCCATTGCCTAAAACTAAATGTGGTAACCAGTTTTTGTTAACCATAATGTGCATGGCTACTAGATTTCCAGAAGCAATTCCATTAAGAAAAATCACCACTCCCGTTATCAGCAAAGCGTTGGTGAAGTTATTTTCCACTTTCGGACTTCCTAAAATAATACAAAGTGATCAGGGCACAAATTTTTTATCAAGACTTTTTAAACAACTACTGGAGTCTTTGGCAATTTCTCACCGAGTTTCAAGTGCGTACCATCCACAAAGCCAGGGCGCACTTGAACGCTTTCACCAGACACTTAAGTCGATGCTTAAGAAATATTGTATGGACACTGCTAGAGACTGGGATGAGGGTGTTCCCTTGGTTCTATTCGCAGTACGAGAGACTGTACAAGAATCTCTTAGTTTTAGACCAGCCGAACTCGTATTCGGACATCAGATGAGAGGACCTTTGAAAGTTCTTAAAGAGCACATTTTGGCTACTGATCCGAGCCCGAACGCTAACGTACTGGATTATGTAAGTACATTTCGAGATCGTTTGCATACTGCTTGGTCACTAGCTAAAGAATCTTTAGAAAATGCTCAGAAAGGCATGAAGCGCAAGTTCGATCAGAGAGCAGTTGCGCGTTCGTTTTCGTCTGGTGATAAAGTGTTGGTGCTTTTACCAGTTCCTGGATCATCTTTGTCTGCCCGTTTCTTTGGTCCGTATGTGGTGAAACAGAAAATGAGTGAAACTGATTATATGCTTTACACACCTGACAGAAGACGTCAAACCGTATACCTGACTTTATACACACTTTTAAGCTTGATGTCGATGCAAGCGCCGTTGGTGCTGGAGCTGTTCTTCTTCAGGAAGATAAAAATGGTATAGATCATCCTGTTAGTTACTATTCTCGTAAGTTTAATAAGCATCAGCTTAATTACTCTACCACTGAAAAAGAAGCACTTGCTCTCTTGCTTGCCCTACAACACTTTGAAGTTTACCTTGGTTCTAGTAGTCTTCCTGTCACAGCGTTTACAGACCATAACCCTCTTGTGTTTTTATCTCGAATGTATAATCAAAATCAGCGTTTGATGCGCTGGGCTCTAGTACTCCAAAATTACAATTTGGAGATCAAACACAAAAAGGGTGTTGATAATGTTTTGGCTGACGCTCTTTCGAGAGTGTAAAAGTATTGCATGTGTTTTTATTTTCACAAACAGGTTTGTTCTTAAGGGTGGGAGTGTTACGTCCCTGTGGTTGCGCGTGGATGTTTCTCTCTCTCTCTCTCTCTCTCTCTCTCTCTCTCTCTCTCTCTGACATTCTTAGGCTCGCTCAGGCTGGGAGAGCTGTCAATTTCAATCTATGACGTGACGTCACCTCCCAAGCAGCCATTCAAGTTTCCCGCTAGCAGTTAAAGGTAAGCTACAAAGAACGCGTGGCCGGCTTGTTTTCTTGTCGCTCTGCTTTGTTGCCTTGTACGTTCGTTATGTTCTGTTATTTTCTTTGCCATCTCGTTTTGAATATTATTGTGACACGTTCCCTTTCATGTTCTTATTTTTGCCCTTTTGATGGCGTGGTTTGAGGTTACCAAGAGTAATGTGGACAGGTAAAAATGTCACGTGACTTACACAAAAATACACCTAGGAAAACTATGTATATACACATCAGGTAAGTAAGTGAATGCCACCCTTGTATGTTTTTGTGTTTGTTAGTCAGTGTAATTTAGAGAGGGCGTTTGACGCTGAAGAGGTTTGTCTTCACTTCTCTTTTGTTTATTAGTTAGATTAGAGGTTTGATTTACAAGTCAGACTGAGTTGTGTTTTGTTCTTTTTATTCATTTGGCTTCACTAATTACGTCCCTTTATTCTCTTGGGTTAACTATTTATCTGGTATCTTTTGAGCTGTAAATATTTTGCTTATTATTTTCTTTGTTTATATTCACCTTATTATTATCAACATTATTCTTCTTTTGGTATGATTAATTCACTTATGTATAATAAATTATTTTTTCTTTCGCATTATTTCGTTACGTGTTGTCTCTTGCCATTTTACTCACACCAAGTTCATCGCAACCACAATGTTACCTTTTAATATGACCCTAGGTCATAAGAGTTCGTAACACCTCACCTCTATTGCTCAAGCTAACAAATGTTACAAAGAAATAAAAGCAGTCAAAAACTGCATCGAGATTGTGTGTGTTTGTTTGTATTCAAGAATGAGAGAAGGGTTTAGAATTTCACCCTCAGTTCCAGTAAACACACAGCTTGTGTCAGTATGTCGCATTCGATCTAAATTCAAAGGGTTCTGATGATCAAGACGCAAATGAATCTCTGATGCCTCCCTGCAGTATGTTACATTAATCAACAAGCATTTTAGCGCATACTTAGGAGGGACTATCCACACACTGTTAAAGCCCTGCTAGCTAATGACAGCTCTCCGAGAGTATATGAAGCAATATGGAAATCCATACAGCCCACAGCTTGTGAACTGTATCCCACATTATCATTATCAGTGGTTTAGTCAAGACATTGATTTTATATGTAGGAGCATAATGTGGAGCTGATTCTGTAACCACACACTGAACAACACAGTTTTAGTACTGAATGAAAGAGTGCTTTAATTAAGACCTGAGAAAGCTGCAGTCAATTTAATTCAGGGAGCGGTGAGAATTAAAACCACACCACCTAAAGCCATTGACTAAATCCACTGACTGATTCTACAGAAACTCATGTTGAGAAAAAAAAAACAGGATCAGGCTTTAAATAAAAGCCTACAGGATTTTGATAAATCAGTCACTTAAACATTACAAGGTCTTTTTAAGATCCAAGTGTCACTTCTAACCCATCATTTAATTTCTTTTACAGTAATCTATCAGGTAGCTCCAAGCCCGATTTAAGGCATGCTCACAATAGAAATTCGGTGCAAACTAGAGTACATTTGGTGACAGCGGCATCACGTGACAAGGAGACACAATCCCATTAATTTTCAATGAGAGCTCAGTGACTTCCGGCGACACGAGCTGTCATAATCTTTGGCGACAGAGATCGCAGTGGCGAGTGACAAATTGAGAAAATTTCAATTTTATGCAAATAACGAGTGACATTCGCAAGTGACTACCAATGGGAGTGAAGACAGAGCAGCTCATGTCATCCCTGTCGAGTGCAGGCAAGATGGAAAAGTAAAAGTTTCTGTGAGCAATTTCTCCGTTCTATATCATTTGTCTTTAACCACCTTCACGGAAATGGGCTAATAAAATGATGCGTGGAAAACGTTGTCGGCATTCTAAGAGAGTTTAATTCATATACTAATATAACATTAATCTTGTTTAATGATATGATGCATTAAGCACTGCTAAATAAAACCCTCTCCCCTGCAGAATGTGAATTTTTAGAGGCAAAAGAACGGATTTCTTGTCAAATTAGAATTATATCTTGGCTTTATAGGTAGTATTATCTATAATCAGCCTTTCAAACGCTACTATGGCCACCAATAGTAGCGTCCACCAATAACGTTAGAGTGGTGACAGCAGTAGGAACGCCCACCAGCAACACAGAATGCAAAGTCTAGCGACAACAAGCAACAATGTCGCCCACAGTGTGAATGGGGCTTTAAACATTGAAGGCGGTTTCTTGTTCATCATTACCTAGCTAGACTCGTAAACAGCAGCCACTTGTATTCATGGCGGGTGGAATCTTCTGACTTTATTTTTCATTTTTTGCGCAGATTTTTTGGAAAAATCTCACGCAAAACGTAATTTTCAGGAATGGATTTAAACATAGTAAAATGTGTTAAATGGAGCTGAGAGTACAAAACTCTTATTGGTGCTGTAGCTGAAACATGCAAGGGGACAGATGTCGCCATTCTGTTGAAATCGGCAGAGTCCTGCATGCACAAATTCCATCTGGGCCCGGTAATGATACAAACTACCATCAAACCCAAAACTACCATTGGAGGCAGGACATAGAGTACAACTTGTCCTTACTAGTCCATTTAGTGCTAAGTTAAATCTTTAAATAGCTAAGAGATTAAAAACATTGATTAACATTAATGTCCATCAATCGGTAATGCATTCGTGGGACAGTTCCTCAATGCAATTTCTCACTCGGACACAAAACGCATGTTTTTCATTGTGACCAAGGCCACGTGCTTACGAAAGTTTAAACATATTGTGAACATGTGAATTCTGTGGGTGTGTATGCAAATGCACACAAAATGCACTGTGTGGCTTTGTTAGAACAGCTACAAAAGGTCCTTCTCTGCCATCTCCCATATGCCTAATTGCCGCCTCCTATGGTCTGAGCCCCTTCTTTACTGTGAAAGCAAGCGAATGAACAAAAGACAGAGACTATTTATATCTCTCCCCACCAAGCCCTTCTTGGCAGTTGCCTGCAGTTAATCATTATTCATAATGTGGGGGGTAGCATCACCTTCACTCTGTCACGTAATACTAAGTGCTGGAAGGATCTAAGAGTTCTGTGTTCATCACCATTTGTCACATCTGAACGGCTGCATCTATAAATACACATACATCTATGTGTGTCTGCCACTCGCTTTGACCTTTCCACAACGTCCCCAGGCTTGACTCATCTTTGCTGTCTTTGTGTGACATTTATGTTACACGATATAGCACAGCGTTGTTACAATTAAAAAGTGAAGAGAATGCGGTAGCAAAGGTGGTAAATGGTAGAGGTGTAATTATCCATCGATCTGGATCGATGTATCGATCCAATGACCAACGATACAATGTTATCGATACAATGTGTAAATATTGTTATAAACATTTTTTTTAAGACTTGTCTTTATTTTAATACTCATGTCAGCCACATCCGTACGCATTTCCATCAGGCGATGAAGCTCTGACTTTGAGCACTAAAAATGATTTTCATGTTCTCGAATGTGCACGAGTGTCTTTGAAGACAAATTACACTCTGCTATCCGTGTGGCATGCGTCAACCGGGCTTCACGTGAAATGCGAGCTCCATTAACAGCACCCCTGCGAGGGCATCAACCGGGGCACTCCTTAAAAAGTGAGTTCTTGTGATTAATTCTGGTTTCCATCGATATCTTTGCGCACATGTGCGCCTGCAGGATTTAATCTGAGGGTATGCATAGAAATCTGCCTAATAAACCTTATATCTAGGGGGTACGGTGGCATGCTCCCCTGGGAGATTTATTTGTTTGTTGCAAAAACAACACCAAAGCATTCAATTCTGGTGACTTTGAGATAAGTATTTGTTTTATTGTCTTGAGTACGAGTAGCATTCATGTAACTATTGGCTAAAGCATTTCTTCAAGTAACCATTCAAACAGACGAGTGTTTGTGCTAAAAAAGCAAAACGCACCACAACGAATAGAGCGGAATGCAAGTGTCTCTAGATGCATTTTTATCAGTTGAAGAAGTTCATTTTAACTTGACAGTGTCTAAAAATGCAGCGCTCCTGTGAGAGATGCTAAAAACACAACGAAATGTGACGCAGTTGTCAAAAAACATCTGGGAAGTTTTTACAGGGAAAACGGCGCGAACGGATGCAAAAACACGTTCAGTTTGAACAGCCCCTTGTTCACATGACAAAGCACTAGCTTAAGTGTCTCAAAGTTACCTCTCAAAAAGACTGACTTTTGTTTCAGTTGATTGTAGGTACATTTCCACTTTATCCAGTGCTGTTTGTTCTCTGTATTCATAAATTATGAGAGAAACATTTCTCAGGTCAGAGCGCTTATGGTACACACAGTGCTATTTTAAAAGTACCATGGAGAAGTCTAACCATGTGAAACATTTTGACAACGTCAACATTCTGAACCGCACTAACGAGGAAAAGTGAAACACCTGCACAGCTCCAGCATCAGTTACAAGACTTTACACATCTACACATCAACACCCTTACTAACATTTATCCCAGTTAACTGTAACATAATTTTTATTACAACTGTGGAAGTTGTAGCCAAAAAACATTGATAGCACAGATAGTTGGAAACAAATCATGGGTAAGTATTTTTAATTGGACTAAACTGAAAAATTAGCTGTCATCAAATGAGTTATGATCACTTGTGCATGACATTATTTTTTATATTATTTATCTGTATAATATTTTTTCAACATCTGAAGTACCTTATTTTGTTATGGATGTCCCAATGTGTAAGCAGAGAGCTGAATAAAATTATAAAATTATATGTAACATTTTGTTTTAATGGTCCCAAGTAGATATATAACTGACTATAAATGAATTATAACAAATCGAACATACAGTTGAAGTCAGAAGTTTAAATACACCTTAGCCAAATACATTTAAACTCAGTTTTTCACAATTCCTGACATTTAATTGTAGAAAATGTTCCCTGTCTTAGGTCAGTTAGGATCACTACTTGTCAGAATAATAGTATATAATTATTTATTTCAGTTCATCACATTCCCAGTGGGCCATACACTTTGTTAGTATTTGGTAGCATTGCCTTTAAATAGTGGGTAGCCTTCCACAAGCTTCTCACAATAAGTTGCTGGAATTTTGGCCCATTCCTCCAGACAGAACTGGTGTAACGGAGTCAGATTTGTAGGCCTCCTTGCTCGCACAAGCTTTTTCAGTTCTGCTCACAAATGTTCTATCGGATTGAGGTAAGGGTTTTGTGATGGCCACTACAATACCTTGACTTTGTTGTCCTTAGGCCATTTTGCCACAACTTTGGAGGTATGCTTGGGGTCATTGTCCATTTGTGACCGAGCTTTAACTTCCAGGCTGATTTCTTGAGATGTTGCTTTAATATATCAACAGAATTTTCCTTCCTTCCTCAAGACGCCATCTATTTTGTGAAGTGAACCAGGTCCTCCTGAAGCAAAGCACCTCCACAACATGATGCTGCCACCCCCATCCTTCACGTTTGGGATGGTGTTCTTCGGATTGCAAGCCTCACCCTATTTCCTCCAAACATAATGATGGGCATTATGGCCAAACAGTTAAATTTTTGTTTCATCAGACCAGAGGACATTTCTCCAAAAAGATCTTTGTCCCCATGTGCACTTGCAAAATGTATTCTGGCTTTATGGCAGTTTTGGAACAGTGGCTTTATAATGTATGTTGAAACGATGTTTACTAGCTAAAGCAAGTCAGTCCATAAACTGTTAGTCAGATCTCTTCAAAGAATCAGTTGACCTGGTTCTCAAAACCAGTCTAAATGATTTGTTCACGAAATATACTGATCCCATTCTCAAGTTCTATGCACTGCCTCAATGTACGGGTCACAGCAGTTAATAGCTCACAGGATGGGAAGATTACATTAATTTAGGTGTGTTGCTCAAAAAAAAAAAGCTATTGTATTGTATCAAAAGACTTTGTATTGAGCACATCAGTGATATGGGAACTTTTAAGATGCTTTATCAAAAAAATTATCTTTACAGTTGTTCATAATCTCTCTTTCTGTATTTCACGAACATAGGTCAAAGGTTTGGAATGACACAAGGGTGAGTAAATGATGACAATTTTATTTTTGGGTGGACTAATCCTTTAACAAATTAAAACCATGCTGAATGGATTTATAGGTCACATAAAAGTGTGGGACATGGTGCATCACCTACCATTTTAGATTATGAGGTCCAGAGAAGAGCACCATGATAAATGAGAGTGCTTGAAGAGAATTGGGAACCCCCACTGGGAGGCCACCAGACGGATCAAAATAAAGATTAGAGATGTTGTGATCTCGGTTTTCAGACTACCTACAAGTGGTGAAATATTAGTTTAGACACCACACATGTGCTCCAGTCATAGACAGGTCATAAACAATGGTCAGTAAAGAGTTTATGCTAGTAGTAGTAATCAACAGGGACCTGACTATACGATATTAAATCGATATCTGGGTCACACTACAGTAATTTTGCCATTCTTTGTTTAGTGTGTTGTGATTCAAAACTGAATATTGTGATTATGGCTATCAATTAAAAAATGTATATATTATTTGAATATTATATTTAATTAACGTTTGCCATAAAAGGCCTCCCAAATAAAATAAAAAAATATTTTATGAAATAATTATAAATTACCTTTAAATATATACAGTATAACATATTTACACTACTGTGGCAGACAAGTACAGCACTGAGGCCATACAAACGTTAGCTTAAAAAGGCAAAATAGTTATATATAATTGAACATAAGTCTCTAATTGCCCAACAGACCACAGAAATACATTTAGAAACTGAACTCGTCAATCTAGTAGACTTTTTATAAGGGCTTTGTCTGTGCATGTGTCAGGAGCATTTACATTTAGTTGCATTGCATCATAAAGTGTTTTTAGTATTCTGTGTCAAGTTAGACATAAGTTTAGAAAAACACATCTAGAGACCCCTGAATTCGGAGTTGTGCTCCATATAGCGGTTTCAATGCAAGAATGCATCCTCATCTTGAGCTGTCTTCCGCTGTCAGTAAGTGTGGTTAGTTTTCTGACCACGCCTGCATTGCCTGTACTGCTGTAGTTGTGCTTACTGCAACCTGCTGACTGAAAAAACATGATGGTGGTACTTCAAACATGATTTGCACCAGTAGTAGAAGTTCCTAGAAGTCTATCTGTCTAGAGGAAACGTACATCCTTACAAAAGCTCATTAGACTACATTCTTGACTCATTTAAGGTTAGCATTTTCTTCAAAAAGAAATAAATTGAGCGTTTGTTGACCTATAGCTGCTGTATGCTTTGTCTTAAAACAAATACTCAACTCATACTTAAATTTATTATTTTATAAAAATACAATTGAAACAAAAGATTCTTGGTGTTTTAATACAATAATGTGTAGTAGAACATTGCTCTGACACAAAAGATTTTCCCCTGACCTCTTCTAGTAAAGACATTTGTGGCAAATTAAGAGAGGGAAGAGGAAAGGTGTGAATTCACAAGATTCTTGTTAAAGCTCACCACCAGGGTTTGAGTGTCACCCCTAACTGATTGGCCTCATGAGGCATGCACCTCTTCCTGTGCAGGGCGGAAATGGCTACCAGTCCACTGCTCTCAAGGAATGCGAAGGTGCAGACGGAGCAAAGGTGAGTCTGTTACTCCTTTCTTTTTCAGGCCGCTTAATTGTCTGTGACCCCGGATCAACTAAAGAAGGAAATAAAAATGCTCTTGGCACTGTAGTTGTCCAAAAAACAGCTGCTTTGAATGTTAACATTCAATTAAACTTCTGTCGACAAACGAGGAGCATGCTTAGTGATGGGGCTGTTTGCTGCTTCTCACTGCACTCTACATCATCCCCAATACCAGCAGGTAATTAGCAGTCATTAATCAGACAGCCCACTTTGCTGATGTTACATTAGGCTTTTATTAAACATTCCCTCTTTAGAGATTAAGTTTCAGCCTGAACAAAGAGAAGAGATTTCAAGTGCGCATAACTCTTAATCCTCAATCTGTGTCATCTGAAATGCAATCATATCGTCAAAGTATTGAGACATTCTTTCACTTATATTCTCTCTGTAGTGAATATCAGACACAGATGTTGTGGAGAGTTTAAGGTTCCCTAGTACTGTATATGTCTTGTTATGAGCCTTCAAAGCTTTCAAACGTTAATTTATTTTCCACAAAAATTTCCTTCCAAACTTTTTCCCCTGCCAAGTTTGATACATGTGTAACATTTACCATTTCAATCCCCCTTACAAAGAGAGTAGCCCTTCCATGAAAGAACTATAAAACATAGGAGGGGGAAAAAATATTAAAGAGACAATACACCCAAAAATTAAAATTCAGTTATCATTTACTCAACCTTACGTCATTCTAAAACTGACTTTTTCTTCAGTGAAACACACAAAAAAGGTGCATTTTTAATGCACATGATGCATCCATATAATGCAAATGAACAAGGACTGGGGTATTAAGCTCCAAAATGACAACAAAAAAAAAGAAGCATAAAATTATAAAACAGTTCATAAGGTTTGTGCACTATATTGTAAGTCTACTGAAGTCAAAAAATAGCGGTTGTTTATTGAAAATCTCCTCTCCAATGGGCTTTTAATCATGGTTACTGGATCAATTAATGTGTTGAACTTCAGAAATGAATCAGCCTGATTTGCAAACAAATCAATCAGACCGAATTGTGAACTGGATCAACCAATTAATTTAAAAGATCAAATTAAAAGGAACAATTCATTTAAGAATTGAACATCTTTACTTCTTTAATAAACATACCAAGTAGAGCTAGGACAGCGATCAAGATTTTCAGTTAATTTACATTTACATTTATTAATTTGGCAGACGCTTTTATCCAAAGCGACTTACAAAAGAGGAAGAACATCAGCGAATCATCTTAGGGAGACAGTGGTACAAAAAGTGCCATATTACAAAGTTTCACTATCATCAGAATAGTATACAAAACAGATTTAAGTGCAACAAGAAATGTAAATAATTACTATTTTTTTTTTTTTTTTTAGTGACCGGTTAAGTGCTCATGGAAAAGATGTGTTTTTAGCAGTTTTTTGAAGATAGAGAGTGAGTTAGCTTCCCGGATTGAGTTGGGAAGGTCATTCCACCACTGTGGTATGATAAAACTGAAAGTCCGGGAAAGTGTTTTGGTGCCTCTTTGTTTTGGTACGACAAGGCGACGTTCCTTAGCCGACCGCAGGCTTCTGGTGGGAACGTAGCTCTGCATAAATGTTTTTAGGTATGCTGGAGCAGACCCAGTGAATGTTTTATATGCCAGCATCAGGGCCTTGAATTTAATACGTGCATGAACCGGCAGCCAGTGGAGAGAGACAAAGAGTGGTGTAACATGTGCTCTCTTAGGTTCATTAAAGACCAGACGTGCTGCTGCATTCTGGATCATTTGGAGAGGTCTAATAGCACATGCAGGAAGGCCTGCAATGAGAGCGTTACAGTAGTCCAGTCTAGTTATGACAAGGGACTGTACAAGCAGTTGTGTGGCATGTACAGAGAGGAAGGGTCTTATCTTCCTGATATTGTAGAGTGTAAATCTACATGATCTTGCAGTTTTTGAAATGTGGTCTGTGAAATTTAGCTCATCATCAATGGTTACCCCTAGATTTCTGACCGTTTTGGAAGGCGAAACTGTAGTTGGACCCAGCTGCACGGTGTTGTTGTGTTCAACAGCCGGGTTGGCTGGAAAGACAAGGAGTTCGGTCTTGGCAGGGTTGAGTTGAAGTGTCTGCCAGACAGGCAGCGATTCGAGCGCACACTGTGGTGTCGTTGGGCTGGAAAGACAAGTAGAGTTGAGTGTCATCAGCGTAGCAGTGGTAAGAGAAACCATGTGACTGGATGATGGGTCCCAGTGATGTTGTGTATATGGAGACGAGAAGTGGCCCAAGCACTGATCCCTGAGGTACCCCAGTAAGTAACAGGTGTGGCTTGGATACTTCCCCTCTCCATGCTACCTCAAAGGACCTTTCTGAGAGATAAGAGTTGAACCAGTCAAGCACAGTTCCAGTGATACCCAGTTTAGAGAGGGTGGAGAGAAGGATCTGATGGTTGACTGTGTCAAAGGCAGCAGAAAGGTCCAGCAGAATCAGAACGGATGATCTGGATTCAGCTTTCGCCTGTCTCATCGACTCGATGACAGACAGCAGGACAGTCTCAGTGGAGTGTCCACTTTTGAAGCCTGACTGATTGTCATCCAGCAGCTTGTTCTGTTAATAACAATAGTTCTGCACACAAGCTATCAAATGGTTTCAGTAGACTTGGAATATAGCACACGCGTGGACCGCTTTTATAAACTCTTTTGGTGCATTTATTTTATTTATGTTTCATTTTGGAGCATCACAGCCTACCATCATTATATGGAAGCGAGTTCCTAGGATACTGTTTAAAATTATGTATTTTTTTATTGTGTTCCACTGAATGTATGACTAAGTCGTACAGATTTGGAACAACATGATGGTGAGTAAATTAAACAAATTAAAATTGTTGCGTGAAATTTTCTTTTTCTTAACTCTTTATGGGGTCAGATGGACAGAGTATTTAAAAAGAGAGGAAAAAAGAGAGAAAATAGTAGTCAAACATGAGGTCATGGAAAGTTTTGTCTTGTAGCCTGATGTCTGGTTATAGGCACCACCTTTCCCCAAATTAAGTTTCCATGCAAAAATATGAACTGGGAAAAGCCTTTTTGTGCTGAAGAGGGCTAAGTGATTTTCTTCATAGAGGAGTTCCAACTACAGAGTGCACATGTGTTTCCAATAAAATAGTCCAAGGTTGGGCCCCTTCACCACTTTCAAAAAGAATCTGCAAAGGCTCTATAGGCCAGCAACAAATGGGGAGAAGTAGCAAAGCAAAGGTTGGAGATCAGCAAAAACAGACGTTTGCTTGCACAGTATAAAATGCCTAAAATATCAAGAAAATCACACTAAACATACTGTATAGTATTAGAGATTACCCCCCAAAAATTTGTCAAAGAAATTCCAGTCTGTTCCTCACACATACCTATACTATGACTTCAGAAGAATTGGAATAAAGCACATATGTCATATAAACTAGTTTTGTGATCCTATTATGCTGCTTTTGCATCCTTTTTAAAGCTTTAAAGCTCCAGTTCCCAGACACAGTAACTGCATGAAAAAAAAAAAATACATTCTTCAAAATTTCTCCTTGTGATTTCTACACAAGGAAAACTTATGGATTTGGAACAACATAAGAGTGAGTAAATGATGGGTGAGCTAATGCTTAAAGACTATATCAATATCTTGCTTTAATAACTTGCATGTACCCTTATGTGCTTGGAAGTGGCAACTGTTCAAAAGCTATAGGCCTACTGAGCTCCAGAAGAGTAATTTAACCTCCCAATGGAGGCAGCACCAAACAACTGCTCTCTCTGTTGGTGAGTGTCGGCCTCTTCCCCCCCTCTCCCCCTCGGTTGCTCAAGGGGCCACACCAGGGGAGCACATGTAATAGAGCTGAGTCTTGGATCACAGTTGAGAAGAAAGCTTGGGGAACATTGTATATACAGTGCAAGAGTGTGATTCACAGTCCTTTCTTTGATGTCTGGGGCCGTAGAGCAGTGCTGGAGTGTGTTCTCTACACAGTGCTATATAAAGAGAATGGGAGATCGTTATTTTTTGCAGGTGAAAGTCTTCATCTGTGAAACTCCTATGGGGCAGAGTGGTGCCTGTCCGAATAAGACTATGTTTCCTGCACTAATTTACCAATTCAGACACATCAAAGCGCCATCCATAGAGGCTTGACGTCCTAGGATTTTTAAAAGTGTGGAATGTATGTGGTAACAGTATGAAAGGTCTTTAAAGCAACAGTTCACACATAAATTTAAATAGTCATCATTTACTCACCCCTATGCTGTTCCATACACTTATGACTAGGGATGGGATGATATATTGTATTCGATATATTGCAAACCAAAAAAGTGATGAACCATATTAAGGCAAAACTTGATATTTAGACATTTGAAACATTGTTTTCTGTCCATGACCCGTCAAACATCAATCTCTCGATCACTTGATTTTACCTCTACTACGCTTTTTTCCCCCAACAGTTTACAGGGTTTACACAAGGTCCTTTAAGTACTTGAATAACTGGAAAATTGCCTTTTGTTGAAAAGTGCTTGAGATTAAAACGGATAATTTCTTCTGTGTAATGTGTGTCCATCAAAGAGGAGATCTCGCACTCCACTTTCATTGAATAATGTCTTTAAATATCCTTTCTGTTTTTTACAGTCAGATAAAAAAAAGTTTAAATAAATATTTTTATCACAAATCGCATGGATGCGCTATAAAACAGAGACTTCTCTTACATTATAAACGAAAAGCAACACCTGTGCGAGTCTGTTAAATGTATGTTAAACTCTTAGTGACTGTACCATTATAGCACTTATGCAAATTAATCTCAACTTAAAGTTATTACTTGTCAATTGCACACATCATTTCAAACACTGACAGCTTATATCATTATTATATACAATTTCAAGAAATATTAATTGAAAGTAATTTTTTTTTCAGTTAAATATGATACTAATCAAGACAAATTTTTGTATTATAATAATTAATAATAATTTATAGTTATCATATCAAATCGAGATAATATCAAATGGTTAACCTCGTGAGATAACCACATCGTCCCATCACTACTTATGACATTTGAAGAAAATCCTGGCCACCCTTTTCCATAAAATTAAAGTGAATGAGGACTGGGGCAGTCAAGCTCTGTAGCTCTGAGCTGGATTATAAAAGTCATGGACAAAAAAAAGAGAACTCACCATAGAAGTTGAAAGTTCATAGTAATATCTGCTATAGCACCCCTTGCAGGACTACAACAATTACTTGTGTTGTGAAATGGGGTCTGACACATTTTGAACTGCAAAAATGCACGAAATCAAGCTTGAGCAGCTAGAAGAGCCTGCGTTCATGGACTTAGCGCACAATTTATATTAACTACTTTATGGTACTTTGTCATTTTAGAAGTTGACAGACCAGGTCAGTCTTCACTTTCATTGTTTAGAAAAAAGTGGCCCAGTGTATTCTTCAAAATGTCAAACTTTCATGTTCTACAAGAACCATGTAAAAAAGTAAAGTAAAAATAACAGCAGAATAAATATTTTGGGGTACATATTCCCTTTGGGAATGTGTTTTACTCTCTGGAGTGAACCACACTGCATAGGTACAAGCAGAGGGGTGAAAAAAAGAATGAAGGTAGAGAAGAAGAAAAAATGCCGATCAGTTTGATTTCATGGACTCCGGGAGAAAAGAGAAAGCCTGATGCAGAGAGAGCAGATAACTCCCTCTCCGCTGGCTGGTTTCCATGTAAATGGTATACCTATCTTGGTCAGGTATTGGGAGCAGAAAATGCTCCCTCCCACGTCTGCCTAGCAGCGCCCGAGGCGGAGAACAGCTCTCTGATTGGAGCACCTCATCTCCACATGGGTGCTTTGATGTGCACTCACAAGGCAGTCCATGTCATTGCATTTGAAAGCTCTCGTTTTCCACGACACCGACACACAGGTTGTGTTGCTCCTGGCATTCCAGGTGGTGCCATGTGTTAATCTCAGAGGCCCAGTTCCACATCAATCTTCTTTCTCGTATGAGCCAACTTTGAAGAGCTGTCTGATCAACCTGCTGCTTAAAAACCCATATATAACTGGCAGCCTTCGGAACTACTACCGCTTCAAATGGGTACAACTTTTACCACCTTGACTGTTATCTGTCGTGGCAGATGAAGAGCTATCCTCGCAAAGACATTTACACTAGAGATGTGCAAAACTATGTACCATAGTTGTTACCAATTAGTCAGCCAGTTGCCTTAACAAATAGTTGTCTAATCGGTCTTAAATAATAGTTCACCAAAAATAAAAATTAATAATTTAGTCTTGCTTAGGCCATCCCGGATGTGTATGACTTTCATCTGCTGAATTCAAATTAAGATTTTTAGAAGAATTTACCATTTATTTTGGTCAATACAATAGAAGTGAATGAGTGCCATCATTTTGAAGCTAAAAAAATAAATAAAAAAGATCACAAAAGTCAGCATTAATCCATAAGACTCAAGTGGTTTAATCCATTAATCACTTGTGAGGAAGTACGTTTGATCATTTGTGTTACATAACCTACAACATTTATAAAAAGATTGTTCGAGCGTATTCAAAATGTGCGGGAGCTCAAATGAGTGGCTTCCAAATGCAAGGCAAAGGACCGGGGTACAAGTCTTAGTGAGTAAGTGACCGATTTGCTTCAGCAACTGCATTTTATTATTTTTTTGACATTATCGGTTTGGTTTAGGTTTAAGGTTTAGGATAGGGAGATCGGTTTTGTGGATTAAAAACTAGAAAGGGCATTAACCTTCAAAATCCCTTATGTTCTTAATCTCACATATGCTTTTTATGACAATAAAAGTTTAGGTTGAACTAAGTTCTAGGTTAGGAGGCCTCTTTTTTGTTTGTTGTTTTCTTTACTCGATAAAACATTAACTACAAAAAACTCAGAAAATTACACTCACTTTTAAAACCAGACAGTGGACATTTCTTTCTCATCCACCTGAACTTTTCGGAGAGGATTTTAACATGCAAATTGTCAACCAGCTAAAGCAAAGCATGCTGTCAGCATGCTAATTAAAGCACAGTTTCCATTAAAAATGTAATAAATAAATAAAAATAAAAAACTCGAGATCTCATTGTTGCCCTGGCTAACCGACTAATCACACCACCCATCATGGCCTATGCCTAATTTACAGCAAATACTGTAAAGCAAATAAATGCTGAGATTCATGCAGAGGCTGTAGATTCCTGAGATTCCATTCTTTCAGGCTGTATTCAGATCAAAACAAATTTGGTCGGTAACAGTAAGGAGTCAGACACTAAATTAACAAAATCACATTTGCTTTTATTGGCAGATTCCCAAATGATTATTCACAGTCTTACCTCATCACATACAGAGGTCTGTATTTCACAGTGATGGATGCAGTGCGTGTGTAAGGCTTTGCAACCTAATGCATCCCTATATTCGGACACAGTGCATCATCTGGAGATAATCAGAAAATTCTGTGTCGTTTTCGATAATATATATCTAAATAACTCCTGCTCCTGAGGTCTTAAAACTGCTGATATCTGCAGCCACCTGCAAAAGTACACGAGGGTTGAAAATAAGTACCAGTACTGAGTGCGGGACATGTGTTGGAGGAATCAAACTGTCTAGTTGGGCCGTGAGAGCAACAAGACCATTTGAGCGGATTCTATGAGAGCACCCTACTGGACCATCAGGAACACTAGAATTTCTATTAATACCCATAAACAACATAACACATGCCGTGGGAATAGGAAAGAACTCTGATAAGGTAAAAACAATATATAGACCGTTTCTGGAAAGTTGAAGAGTAGACCTGCAAAACTGAAGTGCTTTGATTTTAAAATAACGGACTCTTTTGTGCTATAAATTGGGAACATACATCTATAAATCTGTTGTGATTGCCATGTCTGATGTAAACACACACACACACACACACACACACACATATATATATATAAAGGTAATATCACACGAGCAAGAGTGTGATGCGACCCTACATCTGTGCTGATTTAGGGCCAAATAGCAAGTTTCCGAGTGTGATATTGCTTATATTTCGACAGTTCAATGAACAAGTACATTTTTAACATTAGGAAAAACTGCGTATGAACATAAACGTATTTGTGCATGGAACTACTTTCTTACACTATGGATTAGAATCTGCTGTTGCTGGTTCAAAACAAATGATGAGTCCAAGTCTTTCAAAAACATAACTTTAGAACTAATAGTATCACAGCTTGGGCTGTTTCGAACATGTTATTTAAGAAACAAGGATGTGTGTGTGTGTGTGTGAGAGAGAGAGTTAGTGAGTGAAATGGAGCGTGTGCTATCAGCTGTTGATGAAGCTGTAGTCTGCTTTTTGAAGATAATGTCATTTTGGTGAAACGCATAGGTTAAAAACAGCCATTTAAGCAGGACTTTTACATCAGTAATGTCCTGACTAAATGTTGTGATCAGTTGAATGCCACTTTGGTGAACTAAAGTACCAATTTCCTTTCGAAATGGCAAAATCTGTACATTATTTCAAACTTTTGGTCACCAGTGTGCATATTTGTATATGTGTGTGTGTGTACGCACGCACACACAGGTGACCAAAAGTTTAAAATAAGTTTTTGGATTAAGTGCGCGCGCATACACACTCACACACACCATCCGGAAAGTATTCACAACGCTTCAGTTTTTCCACATTTTACAGCCTTATTCCAAAATGTATTAAATTATTTATTTTCTACAAACAATAACCCATAATGACAATGTGAAAGAAGTTTTCACATCAAGTTTTCTTTTTTGTTTGCAAATGTATTAAAAATATTATTATTATTATTATTATTTTTTAAATCACATGTACATAAGTATTCACAGCCTTTGCCATGACACTCAAAATTTCGCTCAGGTGCATCCTGTTTCCACTGAGCATCCTTGAGATGTTTCTACAACTTGATTGGAGTCCACCTGTGGTAAATTCAGTTGATTGGACATGATTTGGAAAGGCACACACCTGTCTATATAATGTCCCACAGTTAACAGTGCATGTCAGAGCACAAACCAAGCCATGAAGTCCAAGGAATTGTCTGTAGACCTCCAAGACAGGATTGTATAGAGGCACAGATCTAGGGAAGGGTACAGAACAATTTCTGCAGCATTGAAGGTCCCAATGAGCACAGTGGCCTCCATCCATAAATGGAAGTTTGGAACCACCAGGACTCTTCCTAGAGCTGGCCGCCCGGCCAAACTGAGCGACCGGGGGAGAAGGGCCTTAGTCAGGGAGGTGACCAAGAACCCAATGGTCACTCTGACAGAGCTCCAGCATTTCTCTGTGGAGAGAGGAGAACCTTCCAGAACAACAACCATCTTTGCAGCACTCCACCATTCAGGCCTGTATTGTAGAGTGGCCAGACGGAAGCCACATGAAATAAAAGGCACATGACAGTCCGCCAGGTGTTTGCTAAAAGGCACCTGAAGCACTCTCAGACCATGAGAAATAAAATAATCTGGTCTGATGAAACAAAGATTGAAATCTTTGGCCTGAATGGCAAGCATCATGTCTGGAGGAAACCAGGCACCGCTCATCACCTTGCCAATACCATCTCTACAGTGAAGCATGGTGGTGGCAGCATCATGCTGTGGGGATGTTTTTCAGCGGCAGGAACTGGGAGACTAGTCAGGATCGAGGGAAAGATGAATGCAGCAATGAACAGGATGAAAACCTGCTCCAGAGCGCTCTGGACCTCAGACTGGGGCGAAGGTTCATCTTCCAACAGGACAACAACCCTAAGCACACAGCCAAGATAACAAAGGAGTGGCTACGGGACAACTCTGTGAATGTCATTGAGTGGCCCAGCCAGAGCCCAGACTTGAACCCGATTGAACATCTCTGGAGAGATCTGAAAATGGCTGTGCACCGACGCTCCCCATCCAACCTGATGGAGCTTGAGAGGTCCTGCAAAGAAGAATAGGAGAAACTGCCCAAAAATAGGTGCGCCAAGCATGTAGCATCATACACAAAAACACTTGAGGCTGTAATTGGTGCCAAAAGGTGCTTCAACAAAGTATTGAGGAAAGGCTATGAATACTTGTGTACATGTGGTTGTTTTTCGTTTTTTATTTGTAATAAATTTGCAAAGATTTCAAACAAACTTCTCTTTCACATTGTCATTATGGGGGTATTGTTTGTAGAATTTTGAGGAAAATAATGAATTTAATCCATTTTGGAATAAGGCTGTAACGTAACATAATGTGTAAAAAGTGAAGCGCTGTGGATACTTTCCAGATGCACTGTGTGTGTGTGTGTGTGTGTGTGTGTGTGTGTGTGTGTGTGTGTGTGTGTGTGTGTGTGTGTACTTGATGTCATTTAACGTAACTTGAGATCATATAAAACCATGATGATGACACACGAGACGAGAGGTGCACTGCAGCTCGAGTGTCTGATAGAAACACAGCTTGCCGATATATCTTTATTTCATCCTTAATTAAAGTTCATATAATATGGGAGTGTGCCATGTAAATAAACACAAACTCCAAAACTGTCATTCTCTGTGTGGTCAGAGCCTCTTCAACCAGTCACGGAAGAGACCCAATCTGAGCGGGATTCGAGACCGGGAGAGATTTAAAGTTCCGCCAGCTGATGCGCACTAACACGGAGACGCTCGTCTCTCACCCCCGCTGTCTGCAGCTCGCAACGTCATCATCATGATAAGATCAATCATATGTGACAAATAACTCTAAAATGACAACAACAATAAAATGTGTAATATATATATATATATATATATATATATATATATATATATATATATATATATATGTTTTGGATGGACAAGATTGACAAATGTTTATCAATAATACTCTTATAGCTAAAAATGTTTACAGTGTTCAGTGACTAAAATGTCAATATGGCTAAATGTTACTAAAATATGACTAAGATCAGAACATTTGCGTAACTCATAGAAGAGGCATTGACTGCACAGAAAAATGCCAGTTTTGGATTTTGAAGTTATTTACATGATCTGCTTCCGTATTAATTTAACTTTAATAAAGCTATAATGCATTAAATATCCAATTCATTTAAAGCATTTAAGCATGCAGATGATTCAATATTTACAATTCAAGAAATAAAGAATCCAGCTTTTTACCACATATTTTTGTCTGCTTTTTATTTGTGTGGGAGCAACAGAAGAAAATCAACTTAAAAATCAGCTTAGAGGGAACCTTGGATATAACATTCTGACTTTTTGACCTTTAGACCTCTGAGTATCTCTGCAGACCAGGGGTCATAGTTAAACACATTTGCATTATCTTTTGTTTAAAGCTGATCCACTGCATACCCCATAGGACATACAGCTCCACCTGTTTCAGGGCTCCAGACTAAAAAAAGACTTTAGAGCATTGGCTCCTAAACTTGAACATTAAGGAGCCAAATGGCTGTTTTTAGTCGCCAAATCACAGAATTGCTCGAATTAGATTGTTGTTCAGAAACAAGATAGAAAGCCGATGAAACGGAAGACAGCTGATATCCCATTAATCTGTTTAATAAACAGAATATATTGTTGAGAAGATACGTTTGCATTCCCTTTTGTCTCAAATGTTCACACCCCTTTCTTTACGAATACCAGATGGCCAAGACACAGACTATAAGAGTGCAAACTGATAGAAATTCCAGATGCAGTTTATTGTGCTACTCCAATCCCAATAAATAATTACCAGAAGAAAAAAAGTGGTACACAATACGGGACTTTTAATTATAAAGAAGCCCGAAATATCCTTGGGACTCTTATTTTGAAATGTCTGCAGTCCCAGATCTGAATCTGATTCAAACTGCTAACCTGAGCTCCTGAGTTCAAACCCTCAGTTCTTTTCGGGCGATTCATGAGCCATTTGTTCACGACACTCTCGCGCTGGGTTTGTTGTTGCATGCGGTGAAGCAAGCTCATCAGAAACAGAACGGCTCGAGACACAATGGTGGTGCGCCCATAAAGATGTATTCAATAACTCACAAGATGATATCTGACAAACACACACAACTGGACTGTCGCCAATGGCAACTAGATGTTATTGTTGCAATCAATACATTTTAGTCACCGTCTGGAGCCCTGTGTTTGCCCGTAAAATCTGTGTAAGTTGCATTAAATACTGGCTGCAGGTTTGAGCACCAACCTGTGCGACCTTCACGGAGTTCTGCGTGGCACCTCCAGCATGGTATTCAACCTTGAATTTCTTGACAATCTCTTCAAACCTAGAGCACATTAGAGAAAAAATAAAAAGAGGTTACATATTGTAGATGACCAGAAGGTTGGGGGTTCAAGCCCCAGCACCACCAAGATGCCACTGTTGGGCCCTTGAGCAAGGCACTTAACTCCAGGTTGCTCCGGGGGGATTGTCCCTGTAATAAGTGCACTGTAAGTCGCTTTGGATAAAAGCGTCTGCCAAATGCATAAATGTAAAATGTAGTTGGTACAGGAAGAAAATCTTTTAAAGATCGGAATTCTCTTGATAAATTGCACCATTTGGTGGCTGTCTAAATAATTGCACAAACAACACCATAACACCACTGTAGATTCAGCAAGCAACAAAAGGTGTTCATAGACTTATTGTATTGTTTGCATAATCAATTTAAATCCCTCAATTTTTAATGTATCAGCCATTTATTTGCAAGTGAGAAATGTGTAGCATTTCAACTTTACAAAGACAGACATACCAGTAGTCCAAAACAAAGATAAAAATACATTTGCACCCACATACATTGAAAAACAACTTTGCATAAATATAAATGGCACATAAATGCATATAAATATTCATGAAAATAATAATGATCATAATAAAATATTAATATAAGCAATAAGCAGAATAGAATAGGCATAAATAGGTGTGATTTTTGTTGAAAGACTGTAACATAAGATGTTTCATTTAACAAGGCCCTTGTCCGGAGTGTAATCTCAAGTTCACAATATTACCCAGTGGAGATGCATAGAGAACAGGAAACCACAGACAATGTAAACAGGAAATGTAGGACTTGAAGCCTTGTGCCGCAGGGCAGTGAGCCTTCTGAGAATGTGTGTGTGTGTGTGTGTGTGTGTCCACTGTACTTCTGCACAAATCTCTCAGCATGTAGAGACATGTGCGTGCACACAAACACCAAAAGACCCATATAAAAGGTAACAAATGACCTGTCAGATGTCTGAACATTGTTACAGAGGAAAGCATCAACCACAGACCTGTGTGTGCAACAGATTTAACCAGCATTAAAATAGTGCATCACTAAAGGATGCAACCTCCCGTGGCCTATACGGTGTACACAAAAGCACGAAAATCAGACCATGTGCAAACAAAAACACAGACATCTTGTGCAAGCTCCTTTTCTGCATTGATTTTTGAGACTGATGTCTACTAAAAGATAAACCTCAAGCATAAATACATAACACTCAAATATGCACATTAAAAACTAAAGATGTGAGGTAAGAGAAATAGTCATCCAGCACTCAGGAGCTGACTGACATGATGAAACAATGTCAAACACGATTACACTGATTGTAAATTATATTTTCATGTAGCAAACGAATGGGCAGCGGTTACCAAGGGAAGAAAAATCCCAAATCTCCAAATGTACATTGCAAGTGAAAATTGCAGGTATTAATATGCAAGCAAAATAAGAATAGCACTGCAAGTAATGTACATATTTTCAAAAATGTTGGCTTTATATGAACCTAGCCTACAAAACTAATGCACCAGCACAGAGGAGATGATGACAGCATTTCTCCAGATTTGGAATGAGGAGCTTATAAAAAAAAAAAAACTCAATGCCAATTGAATTAACCAATGCAAAAATAAACATTTCACTAGTCAGATATATGATTCATACACTAAAAGTGGTTCTCTTTCTAACATTTGTTTGGTATCTCACTATGTGTAATACCTTGGGCGTGGCCAATCCTGAAAGCACAATAACACCCAGACTGTCAGTTGAGAGACCAATCAAAGCAGTATGATCCAACATCCAACAGCATTTACCAAAAGATCTAAAGATCTTCAGCCCTAGCTGTAAGGGCTCTTAACACCACCTCTCTTCTGACAGCATATCAAACAGAGGAGATGGGCTGACAAATTGATACAGGGGTGCCTGATGCGGCGTTGTGGGAAGAGATCTGCATGATTGCCGATCTCAACCCATGTATGTCAAGACGGGCTGTCCAGAGCTGTGGCCACAGAATGAATCTAGCTGTTGTGGGCAAAAGGGCTATTTGGCTCAGTCTGTCTGGCCTGTCTGAGAGGGAGAAGACAGATTTCATCAATCCCCCACTGCCCAGAAGTCAAGTCAGGGAGGGGCATAGCCAAAACAGCCTTGAAGCAAGGCTTCTTTTGCGGTGGCCAAACATCATCCATCTAACCCTCAGGGGAAGAAGAGACGAGTGACCTAACTAGGGTTCTGGTTCAGGACATGGAGTGGAGGACAGCCGTCAGGGCTTTTACTCCAGATATTTAATCATCCCCAAGAGACGAAGAGGTCACTGTCCCATTCTGGATTTGCGAAACCTCAAATACCTCAGAAGTACAAATTAAAAATGCTCACGCTCCAATAACTCTCTCAGTTTATTCGTCCCAGAGACTGGTTTATGTCAGACGATCTGAAGGATGTGTATTTTCATGTGGGCATCTACCCGTCACACAGAACATTCTTAAAAGATGTGCCTATCAGGGAATAGCTTACACAGTAAAGCTAGATACGAGAACGCCTATTGGGTCTGATGGCCTCATTCCTTTAAGACTACTGCAAATGGAAACAGTTTCTGCATTGGATTGCAGCACAGCACTTGTTTCACTTAAATAGCAGAATAAGAGTGACCTCAGAGGAAATCCTCGCTCTACATCACTGGAGAATCCCTGCTTTCCTTCACAGGGGAACCCCTTATTGGGGGAAAATGCGAATGGGATTTGGCCCATGTCACTACAGAATATGCACATAAAACTTCTAACAGTGTTTCTAGCAATGAAGCACTTTGTACAGTTCCTTCAAGGCCACAACGTCCTAGATAGTTTGGACAACACGACAACGGTGGCATACGTAATAAGCAGCTATACAGCCTGGCACAAAAGCTGATTGTGTGGACCAGTGCATGCTTTCATTTCGGGTGATGCACGTTCCAGAAGCGATGGATTCCGGTGCAGATCTCCTGTCCAGGTGGAATCCTCTTTAGGAGAATGTAGACTTCATCCTCAGAGTGAGTCAGCGGTGGGAGAAATACGGGTGAACTGCCAGAGATCTCTTCGCATCGCACAAAAAAAAAATCTCATTGTCCTCCGTTCTTCTCTCTGGCGAGAAACGGAGCTCCTATGGGTGTAGATGCTCTAGCGCATCCTTGGTCAAACGTGCTACTTTACGTATTTCCTCCACTCTGAGTCTGAACAGTCAAACTCTAAAAAGAGTAAGAGAATGTGGTCACTCAATCATACTGATCGCCCAGAAGTGGCCGGGGCAACTGTGGCTGGTGGAGATAATTCAACTTGTGCACAGCCTTGGCATCTCCCGCTGTGAAGGAATCGCCTGTCGCAAGTGCAGTGGGAAATATTTAACCCCGCCCCTAGTAGCTCTTTGGACCTGACCCGTGAGGCTAAATTTGTGTCAGGGGTTTACCCCCTCCCGGAATGATTCAGAGAACGAGAGCAGTTTCAACATATGATCGGAAATGGGATGTGTTTGAGCAGTGGTATGCACACAGACACATTGTTCCATTTTTATGCTCCGTGGCAGATGTTGTGTTTTCTGCAGGAACTTCTAGATATAGGCAGGATCTTTTCTACCATCAAGGTTTATCTCGCTGCCATAATGGCTAGTCAGGTGGGAATTGACTCAAATATAATGGGTCAACACCTACTTGTTTGCAGGTTTATGAGGGAAGCAAAACATTTGAACAGGTTTTCAAAGCTACTGGTTCAATCGTAGGATCTGTCCTTGGTCCTGAACGTGCTTTTTCATACTCCCTTTGAGCCAGTTGAAAGTATAGAATTAAAGCTCCTTTCGCCAAGTGTGTTAGTGAACTACATGCTTTGACAATTCATCACTCTTGTGTGAACTACATGTTTTGACAGTTCATCACTCTTGTATGCGCTTTGCCGTGGATTAATCGAGAGCGTCTCTTAAAACGAATCCAGCAATTGTGCCTAAAGGGAGCGACTCTGCGCTCAGCTGTAAAGTGGATTTACTAACTTTTCACCCACTGCCTTTTTGCTCGCCAGAGGACGAGTGGCTTCACTGCTTGTGTCCAGTTTGTACTAAACATTTGTATGTGGAAAGATGAAGGCATTGTTTCTTGGGCTAATTTGGTAGTGGAGGGAATTATATTAAGTTAGAATAGTCTGCGGCTACGATCTCCAGAGGGCTTGAGAGCTCATTCTTCCAAAGACATGGCTACCTTGTAGGAGAAGTTTAAAGGCATTTCATTCAAGGACATTTGTGCATCTGCGAGTTGAGCATCACCTCACACTTTTGTATGATTTTATAGACTGGAACTCAGAGCCGTCATTGGCTCATTCAGTCCTTGGTGTGGGTGGTCAATCTGCCGTTGTGTAAGAATAAAAAAATACATATACAAATCAACATTAACACAAGGGTGTTATTTTGGCGTATTCCCCAAAATCCATTCTTTGCAAATTGTTAGGGTGGGTGTACATTGGACACTACAAGTTGGTTGACGGTCTGCTTTAGACAGCATATCTGCAATACGGGAGTTGGCTATATCCCATAGTGAGAAACTGAACGAATATTAGAAATATTAGTTATGTAACTCACATAACCCTTGTTCTCTGATAACAGGAGTGAGGCATCTCACCACACTTGCCTTCCTGCAGTTGCACAGAGAAGAGATATGTGGAGAATGAAGTAGGAACTTATGAAAGTGGTTTATATAGGGAGGTGGGACTCCCATCACAGCTGTGACTTGTCTGTCAACTGACAGACTGGGTGTTATTGGTGTGTCCAGTATTGGCCACGCCCTAGGCATTACCCATAGTGAGATTACTCCTGTTATCAGAGAACCGGGGTTACGTGAGTAACCTAAAGTTAAAGTTCATTAAAATTATTATTGTACCATTAATAAAGTTGTATTTAACATAAAGGCTATTTATCATATACAGATATTATTTTACTTTGTATTACTATCAACAACATTGTAGCATTTGGTAATTCTAACATGTGAGCACAACACCGAACTGATGCATAGCATCGGACAGCACGAAACAAATAATGTACAGCAAAAATCTAATGAAAATCATGATGTACGTATTTCGAAATATATATTTCTGACCCTGGATGTAACTCTAGAGAGATGGAGATGAGAGATGCAACAGGTGTTTACGTTACTCTCTTCACCATGCAGCTGGTACATTACACAAAGTTTTTTAGCTATTTCTGCCTATGGTCAAATGTTTTGCATATTACTAATGACGGAATGCCCAAATATAAAATGGCGGCAAAACTATAGATCACTCCAATTCATGAGCTTGCAATATTAAAAGCTTTGATAATAAACAGGAACAATATAGTTATAATTGCATCCCTCATTTACTGAGACGTGGTATAACACCATTTGTATGTCGAATTAACAGGTTTAGAATCTGTAACATCAGTAGCTATGCGAGTTCAGTAACTATGTTCGTGCTTGCACGGTAGGGCTGCACGATTTTGGAAAAAACTGACATTGCGATATTTTGATTTTCTGCGATATATATTGCGATATGAAAAAATACAGGATGACTTCGCCAGATGAGTTCAATAGCTCTATTTGAGAAGAATTAATTATTCTAGAATGATTGGGGTGATTTTGTAGGGAACTGCATCTTCATGGAATATTTTTATAAAAAAAAAGAAACTGAAAATGACTGACTTATTTTGGGTAGTTTATTTTATTATAATAATTAATACACTGTTTAATTCACCATGGTTCCATTGTATTCATGTAATACTCTTATCAATTCACCCTAAAGTCAATGATCTAACATGTTATGATATTAATAATGCATGTTGCTTACCCTAAAATAAAGGGGCTCATTTGTGAATGAAGTGTAGTGTCTAGAAGGGATCCAGGAGATTACAGAAGGCTTTATCTCTGTACTCCAACCAGGTTAAAACAGAGCATTACACTAAGGAAGTTTCATTATCACAATAATTAATGTGAATGACAAAATAAGTAATTTAACATGTTATTATATTACAAATTAGATTACAATTTTGTTTTTTTAAAGAAATGTAAACAATAAATATCTTTCAATTTAAACCCTTTGGGGAAAAAAGTGCAGCTATACACCAACCCTGAGTGGTTTACAAAAATACAACATAAAATAAAATGTTTATAAAAGAAATAACTTAAAAAATAGTTGCGTGATTGTATTACATACCGCTTGTCAAGCGACCGAATCATGTTTTTAAAACCCTCTTTGCTAAATTGTTACCATGTCTTTCGCAAGGTGAAATGTTACTGAATCGGTGATTTTTCTCTGTCGTTTGGAAAATTTCTCGTATGGTGTAACACTGGCAAAGGCCTCTGAAATAGTTTTTTTCTTTGGACGGCATTTAGATCTGGCTTTGCACTCGACATACAAAGATTTGTGGCGCTGACTTAAATGATCAAACAAATTGGTCAGGTTTCCTCGTGTTGTGGCAACAATTGCAAGACACTCTCGACAAAGTACCTGTTTTTGGTCAACATCATCCTGTCTGTAGACAAAATATTTCCATATAACTGACAATGCATTTCATTTTGCAACCAAATCCTCCATTTATTTTTGCCTGTTCCTTGCTCATCATTTCATCAAGCGCAAGCAGAGCCTGCACGTCAACAACGTGCAGCAATTAACTTTTTTTTAGAATTATAATTATAAACTCTGTATCTATGAACCCATAAATCAGAGTAAATTCTGTAATATCAGACAGATATAATACTACTTTTCCTATTGGAAAAAAAATATTGTAGACTATAGTGTTGTCACGGTACCAACATTTTTGTAGTCGGTACAATACCTGCTCGATACCATTTTTGGTACCAAAGCAAAACACAAAAACAGGTTACTAAACAAAACTCTTTTACTAACAAAGTTAACAAAAACATTAGCAGCAGAACTAAGAACAAAAATATGCCATTGAGCAACACTAAGTTAAATATATTATTTTTGAATTATAAAAAAAAAAAAAAACTGTACAAGGTATGCTTAAAGTATTTTTGAACACTTATATAAGATTTGCTTCAACTTTAAGTTTTTACCGAGTACTAAAAAAACGAAATAAACAAGCATACAATAGAATAAATAAACTACTTCCAAACTAATGTGCAAAGTGCTCAAATTTATAAAGCTGAAAAATGGCAAATTTCTTCACGATAAGAAATGCAGTGACATATATTATGATTAACTAAATCGTGAGCAATCGCGTTCTAATCTAGCTGCATTAAGCGTGGCCGCTCGAGGGATGAGCGTCCCCGAGGCAGAGTCTCTCTCAGCCGGGTGCAGTTTCAATCTCTCCCCCTTAGATCGGGACATTCGCGCAACTCATAGAAGAGGCACCGACCATACAGAGAAATGCCAGTTTCTGAGTTTATAGTTATTAACATGACCTGCTTCTGTATTATTTGAACTTTAATAAAGCTATAACACATTAAATATAACTGCATTTGTAACGCTGGGATGTTTCCTTTAAAGAGCTCCGGCTCCGCTTATTCCGCAACAATTTTTTAAAAATTCCCTAATAATTTTAATAATATTGGAATGTTAGGAAAGCTATAACGCATTAAATTTAACTGCATTTAAGATGTAACGCATTTTTCCTTTAAAGATGAGTTTCCTCCTTTTGTCAGAAAATTGCGAAAGCAGCGTTTACAAACAGGTTTTTGCTGATCTGTTAATCTCCATGTTCAGAACGGTTTGTTCTGATGGTGAAAAAGTGGCTCTGGACTCTAGATAAAGCTTTGGTCCTTCAATGTAAATCTATGGATTTTTTTCACCTGGTTACCAAGTTTAACCCTCTGGGGTCTGAGGTTATTTTGGGCCCTGGAGAAGTTTTGACATGCCTTGACATTTGTGCTTTTTTCAGTTGCTTAAAAACATATTAATGGCTAAAGTCTGATAACACTGTATTCAGCACAAACTGGGCTACAATAATATGTGAGCAACATGTATGTACAGGTTTGTATTTTTGAGAAAACAACATTTATGCATGGTTTTTGAAAAAAATATATATTTTAAAAATGTAATTTGTGATCAAAGCTGAATTTTCAGCATCATTACTGCAGTCTTCAGTGTCACATGATCCTTCAGAAATCAATATAATATGCTGATTTTCTAATATGGGCATATTTAAAGTGCATTTTACTAATTTAACCTGAACACATATTTGCAAGCACAAGCTTTGTTGATGATAATGAGGCATTATAAACACTAGATAAAATATAATCTAAACATTCATATTATTTTTATATCATATTACATACCATATTTATATTATACAGCATACAATTTAAATACCTGCTTTAGCCGAAACAGCATTTAAATGTAACTAAAACTTGCTTATTAGGACATATTTCATATGTCAATACTCTGAATCCTGGCTGGCAAGTCTGGAAACAGTCCCACTAGTAAAATATGTACATGTTTATATAAAATAGCATGTCAACTAATTAAAAATAAATTACTTACTCGTCCGAAATTGTATCCTCGGCTGGATCAAGTCGCTCTTCAAAATACAAACATTCATCGGAGTCCTGCTCTTCTTCTGAGGAAAATATGTTAACTCTT
The DNA here is from genome assembly GCF_025860055.1 of Xyrauchen texanus. Classification (NCBI taxonomy): domain Eukaryota; kingdom Metazoa; phylum Chordata; class Actinopteri; order Cypriniformes; family Catostomidae; genus Xyrauchen; species Xyrauchen texanus. The sequence goes on along the minus strand of NC_068299.1, from coordinate 19,987,586 downwards.
CCTTAATATCCTGGAGCTTTCTCGTCTGTGTATCGTTGCAAACGTGCAGTAAAATTAGTTAATTATTTACATCAAACCTCTGAACACTGTCGGGGGCGTTTACATTTGCGTTGATCGTCTCAGCACATTAGCGTATGAATGGCACGCTCTGCTGGTGGGTGGGATCACATTAAAGATAATGAGATGGTAAAAACTGTACATCACTTAGTTTCAAACAGATTGCATTGCAGTAGAATATTTGTTTTAAATTGGCAATGTTTTATTTAAAAGTAGACATTTTAAGCTTTCTTTAGACATATGTTTCATGTTTGTGTGATAAGTATTCGCGAAGTTTCAGTTCATTTTTGTGACGCATTTCTGAAATATGCTCGTGGGAGACAGAGACTGCTGAAAGCTCACCCTTTTTATTTTAAAAAAGCACAAGATTTTGTTGTTATTGTGAGTGTACACAAATAAAAGTAGACCCTTTATAGTCTCTAATGATGTCTTACACTTATCCATATACCCAAAAATGACGGAGTATTTTAAGTTGTTTCTGCTGTAATGACGAAAATATCCAGCAGGACGTGCCCGTCGACCCCAGAGGGTTAATACATTGTGATTAGGGGTTTGATAAAATCAATGTGTTTGGGGTTTGTTAAAATCAAAGTAAACTATGCAATAGTAATAGTGATGCATGCCTTAACAAGCTCCAATAATTAAATTTACATTTATGCAGTTGGCAGACACTTTTATCCAAAGCGACTTACCGTGCATTCAAGATATACATTTTTATCAGTTTGTGTTCCCTGGGAATTACAGTCAACCAACAAAACAATGCAAGTGTATAAATGCTTACAGCAAGTATTTTTATCTGGCTTTAATAATCAATTGCCATATTTATTTTCACACATAAACTGAAAGGCTATAGAGCAGGCAGTCAGGTGCCTAGGCATTAGTGTTGTCATGGTACTAAAATTTCACGGTACTCGATACCATTTTTGGTACCAAAGCAAAAACAGGTTACTAAACAAAGTTAACAAAACATTAGCAGCAGAACTAAGAACAGAAATATGCCATTGAGCAACACTTCAAAAATAATATATTTAAATTAAATTATAACAAAACTGTACAATGTATGCTTAAAATATTTTTGAACACTTATATAAGATTTGCTGCAACTTTTACTTTAAGTTTTTACCAAGTACTACAAAAAAAACTAAATAAACATGTATACAATAGAATTAATAAAAAACTATTTCCAAACTAATGTGCAAAGTGCTCTCATATTAATAAAGCTGCATATTGCCTTCACGATAATAAATGCACAGTGACATATATTTTGATAAAATAAGTCGCAAGCAATCGCGTTCTAATCTAGCTGCATTAAGCGTCCGCGCTCGAGGGATGAGCGTCCGCGCTCGAGGGATGAGCGTCCCCGAGGCAGAGTCTCTCTCAGCCGGGTGCAGTTTCAATCTCTCCCCCTCGGGGAGATCGGGACATTCGCGCAACTCATTGAAGAGGCACCGACCACACAGAGAAATGCCAGTTTCTGAGTTTAAAGTTATTAACATGACCTGCTTCTGTATTATTTGAACTTTAATAAAGCTATAACACATTAAATATAACTGCATTTGTAACGCCGGGATGTTTCCTTTAAAGAGCTCCGGCTCCGCTTATTCCGCAACAATTTTTTAAAAATTCCCTAATACATAAAATGAATCTGTGAAAGTTTAGAGTGCATCTGGACTGTGATCTGTGTAATGATTCCTCTCCTCCGTCAGGCATGAACTGCAGTGCTGCTCTCGCGCGTCATTACTTTCATATGATTTCATTTTACGTTAAATGAGATCAAGTGACTATAATAATTGCTTGTTGTGAGAGTTCAAAAGTTCCCGACTCTGCATGGGTACAGGGTAAACCCGGTACTCGGTACTCCAGTACCTTCAGAAATTCTGGTATCGTAAAAAAATGTTTTGTTTCAGTACCGACTTTGTACCGGAGTACCGGTATTTTTGACAACATTACTAGGCATGGCAATGCACCGTGATAAATTACCAGGAAAATTTACTCACACCTCATACCATGTAAGCGACAATTGTGTTCCCATGAATTTTGAAATAGGAAATGATGACACTGATGTACTAGGCCTACAGAGACATTTGCACACCGAACACACAGCACACAGTGACTCGTGAAAAGCTTATCATGATCCATTAGCAGAGAGTGGCCCTCGGGCACAGAATGAGCCACCCCTGGCTCCCAGCATTTCCTCTGGGAGGAGGGTCAGCTCTCCCTCTGATCTGTCACTCCCCTTGTGACATTGTCAGAGGGGGAAAAGCCTGTCAAGCAACACTTCATATTCAGCCAAGGAGCAGGAAGGAACAGCAGGGGGCGGGGGGGTGCTTTATATAACTACACATTTAAATACTTCCTTTAGCAACAGGAGCTCTGCACTCTTGGCAACAAAGGCTCAGGCTGGATGATGGCTGGCATGTTGCGGCTGTTCAAGATGCTGCCCAACAACAAATCCGCCGCTTTCTCTCTCCAGCTCGTCTTCAGCCCTTTGAAGCTTTTGTAAACAGTGGAGTGACACCTTCTGAGAGCATAATCACTTGCATCTTCCTCGTGGGTGCTGGTGTGTTTGTGTGAGATGCCTTCGAAGCCTTTAAGGCATGAAAACACAAGGGAAAAATATTGTTAACTTGTCGAAAATCGCATACGGTTGCAAGGTTTTTGTTGTAATCTCTGCCAACTATTTCCATTAAAATTCTTCTTTAATCCTGACAACCTATAAACAGTAGAAAAGTGTAAGACTCCAGCTTCGAGATTTTACAACTTTTTTATGCCACAATTTTTTTTTTTTTTTTTTAAATAAAGAGTCAGGAGTAAATGTCAAGCATACTAAATTAAAATGGGAGATATTGATATTTAGAATATTTTGCGTGTTTAAAACAGTAAGATTTAAAGACCCTTTGATATAAAAAATTAAGCTTTGTGGCTTTTAGTCCATGTCTATTACCTTTGCTTTGAAGCAATCTATCTGCTGGTGTACTCTTAAAAGTTGACTTTTCGAAGATATACACATTTTTATTTTGCAGTTTCTAGTTTGCAGCTCACCTTGCATGATTTTGGTCCAATCAAATGTTCTCTAAAATGAGAATGTCCCTCCCCTTAAAAGCCCCTCCATACTTCCTTCAATATCAAAGAACGAATGGGTGTGATGCCATTTAGAACTAAATCTGGCCAAAATTTGCATTCATTTGGATGGTTTGTAACAACTCAGTGGGGAGAACTTTCAGAAAACAACTGCTAAACAATATCTTACTGTCACTGGTCCATGACAAACACCATCTTACTCTCATTGGTCCATGACAACAGTAGGTGTGACCTAGAGCTTCACCAACTTTGAGGTCAACTTATTGCTATTCATTCAGTTAAGGTCAGTCAACAGGAACACAGCAGGGTGCAGTTATTAGCGAGCTGGCGCAAAAAAAATTCATAAACATATGTCATGTGATTTATGTTTAATTAGTTTAAAAAGCAATCACACTGCTTCAAACAACTTAAAATATGCATTTCATCATTTTATTTACAAATTTTTGCAGCAGTATCAGAGTCACTAGAACTGGTGTATATTATGTGTGTTAGTGCATTAGCTTTGTGAATTCATAATGTAAACAAGTTAAAATTACGCATTTTCTACTGCATATATAAATTTAAAGAGCAACATGCAGGTTGAATTTATAACTGAATTAATACTTTATATTGTCTGCAGAGGTCTTTTAAAAACACATATGTAGAAATTACTAATGAAATCTCATTTGATGTAGAGATTTTGATGAAAATGTGCTAGGCTCTGGAATACGCCTTTCCGCTATCAACGCGTCATATGGCGTAGAGGCTGAGGCAAACAAAAGAGCTCATGGTCAGCTCTCATTGTGGGTGTTGATGTAGTTAGAGCAGTACAGAAAGTTTTAGAGAAGCCATAATGGTAAATTATTGTGTTTGTGCTGGTTGCACGAATTCCAGCCTGTCAGGACATCGTGTCCATCATTTTCCTTCTAGAAAAAACAAGGCTTTTCGGTCTTGAGTGCGTTTTGTGCAGGTGAAGAGAGCAGACTTCACTGCCGCGTCTGTTACCACACACTCGGTCGTTTGTGGCGCACATTTCACTCCGAGAATTATCGACCTGGAGATTTGTTGGAGTCTCGGATGGGATTTCGGAGTAAGGACCACGTGAGGCTGATTACTGATGCTGTTCCCTCGGTGCACTCGATGGAATCAAGTCCACCGTCAAAGTGTACACCGGATTTTGGCGCGGGCTGGACTGGAGGACAAAGTGCTAACGTTAGCAGACATTCTGTGCAACGAAAGCGAGGACTTAGCAGAGTAAGTCTTACTTTTAATTATTTTAACTCTTAATTTGCTCATAATTATAGGCCTGTGGGCCATCATAGGCATGTTCGGTCCACACCGGAGAACTTCGGTTTCTTCATTCGCATCCATTGTAACCTGAGCTTGAACTTGACCAGACTCCTCAGCCCATCGTCACTTCCGGTTAGTGCTTTATAGACGCGGAAGTTATTTTATCACAATTTATCTCAAAATATCGTTAATGGCTAAATATATATTACTCCAGTTCAGAAAATCTAGTTGTTTTATCATCAACATACACTATGCTATATAGGGGTGTCCAACCTGCATGTTGCTCTTTAAATCATCATAGAGTGGTTAAAAGTAAAGCTTCTTTTACTGATGCAAATTCTATTCATAGTGAATTCTATTCATAGAATGAGGCAATTAAGTTATTGATAACATATTTTAATGTCACATTAAAATGAAATAATAAATAAATCAATTACTTACCCTCACGTTGTTCCAAAACCATATGCCTTTTATTCCAGTGGCAGAATGTTCGACAATGACAACCTCAGTCACCAATCACTTCATTCATACAATGAAAGTGAATGTTGGCCAAGACTGAACATTCAGCCTAACTTTTCAAACAGCTTTGGAACACCACAAGGGTGCGAAAATTATGACAGAATTTTCATTTATGAATGAAATATCCTTTTAAGGTTTTACATGTTTACATTTAATAGAACCATATCAAGATGGCGGCACGAACGCAACGCGATGCTCAGTGTCTCTCCAGATTCTGCAAATTAGTGGTAATATTCTTGTTTAAATCAAGTATTTTCGATAAAAACAGTTTAGCGTACATATCGTACACCTGACAGGAACTCTTGAACATCAGTTCCTGCAATTCTGACACCGTTATTAGCGTACTTCCAGAGATCGCTAAACCAACGGGACCTCCGAACATCCCCACACCGACTGAAGGGCTCTTCAGAATTCGAGCAAGGCTAAAGCTAACTCCACATCGACTCACTCTTCCAAGCCTTTTCCTCACCAATGTTCGCTCGCTGGTGAACAAAATGGATGAACTACAGCTGCGGATCACCACACACAGAATGATTATGGACTGCAACATCATGATTTTCACAGAAACTTGGCTTAACAGCGGAATACCCAATAGCCATATTGAGCTAGCTGGACGCTGCCTGCTCCGTGAGGACAAAATATCTTATGACTGCAGTAAGACCCGAGGTGGGGGTTTGTGCATTTATGTTAACAAAACGAGGTGCACGGACACCACCATCACAGAGTCACTGCTCAGCCAACCATGAGTATCTCATGGGTAAGTGTAGACCTTTCTATTTGCCCAGAGAGTTTAAATCAACTGTAGTAACAGCAGCCTACATACCACCGGATGCTAATCAAGTCAAGTGGTTTTTAATGCTAAGATTGCCATGAAAGAACCGCATTCTGCTATCAGTAAAAAACAAACTCTGCATCCCGAGGCAGCCAACATTGTCGCGGGTGACTTCAACCACTAGAATGTAAAGACTGTACAGCCTAATTCCTAAAGAGGAGGAAAGATTTTAGACAAAGTCTACACAAATATAGCTGATGCATACAAAGCTGCTCCCCTCCCCCATCTAGGACACTCAGATCAGCTCTCTTTGTTTCTACTGCCCAAGTATTTAGCACTCATCAAACATGTGAAACCAACAGTAAGGACAGTCAAAGTGTGGCCAGAGGGAGCTGACTCGGCACTTCAGCAGCGTTTTGGAAACACTGACTGGAGAGTGTTCGCAACTCAGGCCACCCACGACTCCCACAAGGACGTTGATTCATATGCCTCCTCCATTCTGGACTGTATCAACTCAAACATCAACAGTGTCACCACCCTCAAACAGATTACCACTTTTCCTAATCAGAAGCCATGGATGAACAGTGAGGTCAGACTCCTGCTGAAAGCACGAGACACAGCATTCAGATCAGGTGATATAGCTCATCCAGGGCTAACCTGAATTGGGGCATCAAAAAGGCCAAGCACAACCACAAGCTAAGGATCACTTCAAGAACAACTCTGACCCCCTGACGCATGTGGCAAGGCATCCAGGCCATCACAGACTACAAAGCTACTAACTCCACCCCCACCCCCCGTCACCGACACCTCCTTGCCTGATGAGCTGAACCACTTCTATGGCCACTTTGATAGGGACAACAAGGAAGTGGCCATCAAGGCTGTGGTCTCTGCAATTCACCAGCCCCTCACACTCTCCACCACCAATGTGTGTGGGGCACAGAGCAGGATTAATGCACGCAAGGCTGCTGGTCCTGATGGTATCCCTGGACGCGTACTTGGGGCCTGTGCTGGGCAGCTGACTGAGGTTTGGACTGACATATTTAATCTGTTACTAGCCCAAGCAGCTGTCCCTGCCTGCTATAAAACCACCTCCATTGTGCCGGTGCCAAAACACCCCAATGCAACAAGCCTTAATGACTAACGTCCAGTTGCACTTACCCCCATCATTATGAAGTGCTTCGAGAGGCTGGTCCTGGCCCATCTCAACACCTGCTTACCACCCTCACTGGACCCCTTCCAATTCGCCTACCATCAGAACACGAGCACAGAGGAGGCCATCTCTAAGGCACTTTACTCTGCCCTGTCCCACCTTGAAAATAGAAACACCCATGTGAGAATGCTGTTCATTGACTTTAGTTCAGCATTCAACAAATCATTCCCTCCAAACTGATTACCAAACTCAGTGAACTGGGCATCAATTCCTCCCATCTGTAACTGTATTCTGGACTTCCTAACCAACAGACCTCAGTCTGTTAGTTTAGATAATTACACCTCCTCAACCATCACCCTGAACACCGACGTACCACAGGGATGTTTGCGGAGCCCTCTCCTTTACTCCCTCTTCACCTACGACTGCACACCTGTACATGGCTCGAACACCATTGTCAAGTTTGCAGATGACACTACGGTGATTGGTCTCATCAGCAACAATGATGAGACAGACTACAGGGAGGAGGTCCAGCACCCATCATCGTGGTGCACTGGTCTTAGTGTTGAGAGCCAGGTTGTTGTCAAAGAGCTCATTGTGGACTTCAGGAAGTCTAAAGCTGGCACACACACACACCCATTCTCATCAACGGGACTGAGGTGGAGCGTGTCACTAGCTTCAAGTTTCTGGGCGTCCACATCTCTGAGGACCTCTCTTGGACCCTCAACACCTCTACAATGATCAAGGCGGCTCACCAGCGTCTCTTCTCTCTGAGGAGACTCAAGAAGGTCCACCTGTCTCCTCAGATCCTGGTGAACTTCTACCGCTGCACCATAGAGAACATCCTCACCAACTGTCACAGTTTGGTATAGCAACTGCTCTGCCCATGATCAGAAAGCACTGCAGAGGGTGGTGAAAAAAGCCCAACGCATCACCGATTCCTCACTCACACAATGCTTGCGTAAGGCGCGCAGCATCAAAGACTGTTCCCACCCCAACCACAGACTGTTCACCCCACTCCACTCCGGGAGGCGTTTTAGGTCCCTCCACACCCAAACCAGCAGGTTCAGAGGAAGCTACTTTCCTGCGGCTGTCACCCTACTAAACTCTAGCTCTGCATCCCGGTGACAATTTGCACTACCCTATCCCACCCATTCTGTTCTATTTATTTATTTAAAAATGTACATACTGTAATTACACCTATACATAGCCATATTCTACTGCTCTTCATACTATTCATCCTGCACGTACACTTATTCTTACTGCCCTTATAATGTTACTACACTGCACATAGCTGTACTTACCTGTCTATATGGTTCATACAGAATATCCATATTATATATTCTGCTAATACACTGCATAGATGTATATTATTCTACTAATTTTAATGTCACTGCTACTACATTGCACATATCTGTACATGTTTATACACCGTTCATATTACATAGCCATATTTATTCTGCTCTTATAACACTGCAATATATTTCTTGTCCTGCCTTTGCACCACCTGTCTACACTTGAATATCGCATTGCACCTTTCTGCTTTTTTGCACTTCTGGTTTGATGCAAACTGCATTTCATTGTCTTTGTACTAAGTTGAATCTAATCTAATGTAGGGATCCATTTTAATAAGCACAAAGCGCAGTGCTACATGCGAAAACCCTGCTATAGTTTGTCAGTGCAGTCAGTAACATACCAGATTGAAAGGAAAATATCAGAGCAACTTTTTGCCGCTCGGCAGACAACGGTGCAGTGGTGGATTGTGTCTGTTGAGTGTTGATTTCACGCTACGTTGTTACCTAGTTGGTGAGACACAATTCTAGAAAGTAAATTAACAATATCTATCTTTTACTTTCCATGACAATGAGCTTATAGCTAACTAGCTAACCATGTAGCTACTTTCATTGCTTGTCAGCTGAGAGGCGGCTAATGTGTAAACCTGTATTCACCAACCTGTTATATTCAGGATTTGCACTTTGGTACCCTCTTTCAATTCCAGTCATTGAATTTACAAAATGTATCAGTTACAAGTCTGGTTTTCCATGAGATCACAATGTAACACCACTGCTGCTATTTAGCTCTGGACTCAGCAGCAGTGAACCAGAAGTTATTGTTTGTTACTGTTTTGTTATACATTAACAGCTAAATATTGCTGATGATGTTTTGATAAGCAAGGTAAGGTACTTCTACTTTACTTGAGTATTACCATGGCATTTTCTATTACTTTATACTTCCACTCCACTACATTTCAGAGGGACATATTGTACTTTTTCCAATGTAGACAAAGTATAATAATAATAATAATAATAATAATAATAATAATAATGTCAAATATTCTATGATAAAAAATCATGCAAAATTGGTGCACAGTCCACATAGAAATGGTCTGTTTTCATTCTAGCTCAAAATGTAACTATAATCGGCCACATATCGGTAATCTGTGAATTCCGCCCCTCTAACATATCTGTCTCTAATCCCATATTGGTCGGGCTCTAGATACGTTTAATAAAATTTTCATGGGAGCACTAATTCTAAGTGCAATTTTGTTGGTGTGGGTGGGAGTGTGTGTGCTATCTGTGGGTGTACGTGGGCAAACTGTGGAAATTGGTAATTGCGCCAAGACGTTACAAAGGCCGGTCTGTTTTCAGCGCAAAGTGTCCGAACATTCACAAACAGTATGTCATTGCTCAGCTATTTTGAACTTCTTTTTGGCTATGAGTGAAGATCTTCCTTGTGAGAGTGCTGAAGCCTTTATACTACTTGCAAATGTTTGTTCATGGACAAGTCCTTGGACATTTCCCATACAAACTTCCTGTTTCAAAAGGAAATGTGTCAACAAAAGGACAGAAAACTGCACTCATCAAGCATGAATATAGTAATCATTCAACAGAACATAAACAAAGATTTTTTTCAACAGTTAAAACCTTATTTAAATCTGCAAACAAAGTTCACTGAAGTTTACTTAAGCTTTCTGTCCATTTATAAACCTCTTGATATCAGGTTATAACAATTAAAAGCAGTTTTTCAACATCCCAATGCCGTCTGGGTCACAGTGGGTGACAGCGCCCCCTGTCTGGAGCACAGGGCCCCAATGAGTGTGTAGCGTGGGAACAATATACACACTTCCTCAGCATAGAAAAAAATATTCTAACCATTCTGACCACAGTGCGTGGGACTGAGCTAAGCAAGTCAAACCACACACACACACACACACACACACACACACACACACACACACACACACACACACACAAAAACCTCATGAACTTTGTGCCCAGTGCTCCAATGGAGAACACTTCTTCTGAGCCTGAAATGGGTCAGGAGCAGAACTCTGGATTGGAAAGCTGCCACATCACCTTAGAGTAGGGTTACAGAGTAGGGCTGAAGACCAAAACACACCCACACACCACATTCACCCCTCCAAGAAAGACTGCATGCATATGCCATGTTCGTAATAGCATACTTCTCACTTACTATTACTGTGCAGTATATAGCATGTATGCTGTGAACAGTATGTATAGAGGAGCTCAACTTGAACTTCCATTTCCAATCTCATCAATTAACTGGAAATAATATAATCTTCAATTTAACACCTTTCTTGATTAATTATTTGAACAAACTGCCAATTGTAAAGCCATTTTTACATAAAATGATGCAAAATCAGCAAAACTGTTGTGTTGCTAATTTCAATCCTCTTGAATTAAATTTACAACAAGGTCATGTGACCAATATAGTGAGGTCATGCGATAAAGTACACTGTTTACAGAGGAATGTCAACTGTATCTCACCATTTCAAAAAAATTGTAGGCAGTGTGTTCAGTACACTATATTCTGTATAACCATACGCTGAACACCCCCAATAAATGAAGGAACATTTGTGAACATTATTGATTAAAAGAAGGCAATATTCTGAACTGTTTATTTCCCAACTCAAAGAAAAAAACAATCCACATCCCAGCAGGAAGCAACACCACCAATCCGCAGTATTGAGAGCAGTTTTATTTATTGTACAGTTGCTTGACTGGAAGCAGCTGATGCGGCTACAAAGGCAATTCATACAAACAAACAGTGATCCTGCAGAGAGAGGCAGGGATTGCTCATCAATGGCCACAGGCAAACGCTACTCTATACGCAGCCTTGAGTCTGGGCACAAAATAAATAAATAAAAAAATAGCAGTCAGATTGTGGAAAACACAATCAATGAACCCAGGCAGTGGGGTTGTGGCAAATGGGAGTACGTGGTACAGCGGAAGATGGTGTGGATCAGTGAACAGTCTAGATGCAGTTGTTTCACCTCGAGAAGGTTTATATTAAAAGCACCACAAGGTACTTAATATAAAAACAAGCTCAGCTGAAATATTAATAAAAATTCAAGATCCAAAAATATTGTTATTTTATTATATGCGCAAATCTCTACAATGCTTGTATAGGAGACCAAATTCCATGCCAAATTAGACTAAAATGTAATGTTATTAGCCTGGCTGGTAAATGTTCAGATTTCAGAGTATAGTGGAGTAGTTGTTCAGCAACTTGTTGAGTTAAAGCTCGATTTTGTCCAAGACAAGATTCATGCAATCCATTTGTCATTTAGAAATGTCTCTTTTAATATGCTTTCTGTTCTTTACAGTCAATTGTTGATAAAAAAAAATAAAATAAAAAAAAAGGAAACATTTAATCATGGATGCAATTAACAATTTAGCATGGTGTTAGGATGTCAAAATGAGTCAAAGAAGCTATTAAAGTCTTTGTTAATATGCGCTCATTTTCTTGGACAGTTCAAATTTTTAGCATATGTTCTACGAATCAATGTAAATACTTGTAAAAAGTAAAAATTATGCATTAAACGATAAACATAACAAAATATAATATATACAATTTAATATTTATTGATGTAATACATGGGGGGTTGTACTTTTTTTAAATGCTGAAATGTGACCAAAATTATGACTAAAACTATAATGTCAAATTAAATGGGCCTATATTCATAATAGCATTAGTTGGAGGACAATTTCTTTCACACGCAAGGCTCAACGCTAAGGATTTTTTCCTACTGGTCCAGTCAGGGTCTTTGCTTTTCTTTTCTTTGCTTTTTTTTTTTTCCTTTTAAGATTTTTCAGATTTTTTCCTTGCTCTGCCAACATTTTTAAAATTCAAGTGAAAATTAAAAACAGCTGTTTTTACCATCATGGCAAAAAGGGTCCGAAGTCAAACATTTTTTTATACATTAAGTTTTTGAGACAATTTCTCTAAAAAAAAATGTATCACATTTACAATTTGCAAGATACCTGAAAATTACAGCTTTACACCTTATGTATAAACCACATCTGTTTAAAACACATGGATCTCTATTAGATTGCACATACATATAAACATTGTAGTACGTGAGAAACTATATGCTCCTTGTATCCGGTTCATTAACGTTAATGACACTCAATCCATTTCTAATATTTACAACTCTATTTGATATGCACCAATTGGCCGGTTTACAAACTGAATATTTTTAGGAGAGGTGGTGTGATGAAAATGTAATGGTTGACAGAATATTTAAACGTAGCATAAAATTATTTTTATTGGCAAAACACTTGAATAGGCTACTTTAAAATGCTACTACCATTTCTACGACTGACGTTTTAATCTATTGGACTAAGTTTATAAGACTATAACCACTTTGGACTAAAAGTCACAGGACCTTTCGCATGGCAAAAACAATAAACAAAAATATACATATTCCAGAAAACACAATACACTGAGCTATGGTTCTCATGCGGGCAAAGAGAGTTTGAATTAGGCTTGCAACCTGTACTGATCCATTACACTTTCTCTCCCACAATAATTTTCCATCTAACCGATTACCTTTCGTTAGCCGATTACCTTTCGTTATTTATTTCATAAAATACACCTATACTGTTCTATAAATAAAAAGGCATTAATAAAAAAAAATTCTTAAGATTTATATGGTAAAAACACATTTCCTTCAATAATGGAACGTAGCCATCAAGTGCCTAGTAAATTTAAACCACAGAATCAATGGTGGATTTGGAGTACGGCTGGCATCAAACCATTTAATTCAAAGAGCACGAGTGCCACATTTAAATTTTTTCCCTGAGCACCAAAATGTTAACTTTTGAAGAGAGGGGGCACATTAAGGAACGTTAGTCTGTGCACTTTGAAATGCCTCACCACAAATGTTACAAAAGCTGAAAAGAATGCACTAAAACGTCAGATTGATAAAACCAGAGGGCAACATGTCTCGCATATGCTTGTGGTTAAACATATTAAAGCAAGATGAGAGCAGAGTGACTATTCAGAAGGGTAATAGAAGCTTTTTTTTTATTTTTTTAGAATAAGCAAAAGATAGGTGCAAAGAAACCAATAAAAAGAGGAAAGGACGATGGGAGAGAAAGATACAGGCTGGCAGGGGGTAAACGAAGGAAAAGAGAGACTTGCAATAAGAGAGAATGAGAGACATGCAATGATGCTAAACAAAACCAGGTCAAGTCTTGAGAATTCTTATAGCTGGGAGCTTTGAAGCACAACAATCGCAGTTAATTAGATCCAGAATATCCTCCTCCACTCAAATAACATAGTTTTTGTCAATAAGCACTGGACAGAATTAAACAAGAACAATGAGACAGCTCACTCGAAACACTGAAGTGAGACACTCTGCACGACCAGTGACATTGAATGCATAGAAGACTTCTAATGAAGGAAGAATATGGCTCTTTACTAACGCAGGCCATTTCCTAAACTGAACTGACAGCTTCTCACAGACCCAATGCCTTTGACAGCTGACACCACACACACCAAACATACAGGACAAACAATAACAAGCACTTAAATACGCATTAGCAGGCCGTTATAAAACACCCCCGTCAGAAAACAGAGGCTGTGTCCAGATAGCGAGGCACATAGATGAGTCTTTTAAAGGAAGAGACAGAGGAACGGTTGTAAAAAAAAAAGCAAGTTTATAAGAGTCCATGTCTGAGCTCACAGATGTATCTCTCTCAATGATTCATAGAGCTCCTTTGGACTGTTTTATGATTAATGATTCAGTAGTGGTTTGGGAGTGTGCTGATCAACTGAACCGAACTACGATCACAACTACAAATCCACAATTCCTCTCCAGGCATCTTTGTGCTCATAGTGTCGATGCCAAGATGTGCCCAGATAAGGATGTAGTACACCAGAGAGGACAGCTGACAAATAAATATAAGCCTTTTTGTCTGTAAACAAGGGATAACACAAGTCCAGAGATCCATGAGGAACCAATGGAAAACACTCAAGGGTGTAAGACGAGCAGATCATAAAAGGGCAGAAACACTTTACTAGGAACAGTTTGTTTTGAGAGTAATAACCCCACTGAATAATAAAGGGTGCGTTGAAGTTTGTGCCAAAACCAGGACTCAACCAAGATATTTTTATGCTGTAGAACATTTTCCTCTGGTCTTACCACAAATATGTATGCATGTATGTATGCATGCATGCACACACCAGTTCTGGTCCTCAAATCTGGTTGGACGGGAGATGTTCCATGAGCACTGATGGTCTGACACCATCAGCACTCTGACGCTTCACTGTGTGCATCACTCCACTTGGGTTCGTCATCCCAAACTACAGTGTAAGAGCAGTGCATATGTGTTAAGAGATAATGTAGGCTGTGTGTCTCTTTTTACATCAATTTTATTTTTGACATTACATATGTTAGCCAGCAAGTGGTGGCAAAAGATCATTTTTGTGTGAAATATGAGCCAGTTGGTGATGTGAAGTGAATCCTTTAGTCATTATTTACATAGAACAGCGCTCCGTGATCACTCGTATTACTACTCCATTACTAAAAGCTAGGAAAAAGCTTTAAACAAACAACTTCTGCATTAAGGCTCAGGATCACAGCAGTGCTGATGTAGGGCCATACAGCACTCTTGCTCATGTGATATTCTTAAATATACACACTAGGGTTGCAGCGGTAAACCGGTATCACGGTATACCACGATTTGAAAATTGACTGTTATCATACCATGTACATTATCTTATCTACGGTATTGAGAAAAAAAATGCAACCGGACAGAGATTCTCACATGAGAGTATGCATCTCCTTTATTCCTTGTCTGCCTGTCAGACTCGTCAACTTGCGTCACACACACAAACATGCAGCAGAGAAAATGTCTGAGAGAAGTGAGGCGAGGGGGGTCTGACATGAGTGTGTGAGTTAAAGCAGTGTTTATCAACTGGTCTATTCGGACTGGGTCGCGGACAGCAGGGAAAGAACAATGCCATGGTTCTCCCATTGAAGATATTTCGGCGGCAGCACAAGTGAACGACAATGTAGGACTGCCGAGGCAGTTTTAATGATAATCTCGCAAACAGCTAAAACTTCTCATCTGCACGTTCGCGAGTGTAACGAGCTCGCACTAATGATCTGCTCTTCTCACTGACGTGTGCGTTCAACAACTGGGCTTCCCTCGATATTGCGGAGCGCAGACATCAAAACTGATGTGACCAATTTCAATTCTAGTGAGACATTTCTAGTTTAAAGTGTTACAGAGATTGACAATTCAAACCTCTCAACAGTAGCAGCCCTGACATGCTAAACAGCACTGAGGAGGAAAAGAGCAACTGTGCTCTGCGCAAAAAAAAGATTTTACATGAGTTAAAGTAACTGTTATATTTTGACAAAATTTTATAGTTTCATATGAAATAATCTATTCATTTTATATCAAGTGGCAGTTGTAGTTAAAGTTTCAAGATGTGTTTCAGCTAATATTTATTTTTCATAAATACTGTAATTTATTATTATATTACTATTATTTAAGACTAGCACACTGACCTAACCATGGTAATGAGGAGCATTTCCTTCTGTGTAATAAGTGTATAAATATTTAATATTAGGCAACAAACGGGATAATAATGGGCCCATACAAGTAAATATGCTCTTCAATTTTTAAAAGGGGGAGAGACATCAACAACAAAAATAATGTCACTTTATGCATGTCCTTGTACAGGAAAACCATGAATAAAACTATGCAACATAAAAGGAAATGCAACCCAGGATATATTAAATACAGGTTGTGTTTAATCTATGGCAGGTCCACACTTGATTTCCAATGTAAAATCTGTCCTGAAGCAAAACCAGTTGAGAACCACTAAGTTAAAGTTACAGACAGGAGCAGTATATGTTAACTGTTATTAATCATAGGACATTACTTTATAAGCTCACACAGTTGATGTTATTTTTCATTTAGTAGTTCATTTAACATGTAAACTAACATGCTTTAGTTATATAACATGATATAGTTACATGATGTTTTTTATCAGGTTTATAATTGTTTATTATAATTCTGTTAACTTTCTTATTTTTTTCTATTTATTTTATTTTCAAAAAGGGAGACTTTTTTTTTTTACACATACTTCAATAAAATAAATGGTTTCAGGTTTCAATTATAATAAAGTGTTTGCTCAAAAAAAAAAATAAACCTTCTGTTTTCACTAATAATAGTAATTGTGTAATACCGTATACTGTGAAACAGTGAAATTTTCTGAGATGGTTATCATACCGTGAAAATCTCATACCGTTGCAAACCTAATACATACACGCACACACGCACGCGCGCACACACACACACACACACACACACACACACACACACACACACACACACACACACACACACACACACAGCCAAAAGTTTGGAATAATGTACAGATTCTGCTGTTTCAGAATGAAATGGGTACTTTAATTCATCAAAGTGGCATTCAACTGTTTGACAAAAGCAATTGAAACTTTGAACATATTAAATGTGCTTAGATGGGTAGGACTATCAGAAAATGTAATTCTGTGGTTTCCACAAAACCCAATGTGTACAGGTAGAAGGTATTCGGTCAGATCCTAAGGAGGTTATTAAGGGATTCCTTCAAGGATCTGTGTTGGGGCCACCAGGGCTCTACAGTCGGAGTATTTCACTCGCATTTGCCCCTAAAAATAGATATGTGCGAACTGGAAAAATTATTTATGAGCACAGTGTGCGAATAAAGATTACAAACGTAGCCCCCGCTTTTTAAGATATTTGTTTAAAAATTACAAAACCCACATTCCACAAGCGGAGTTTTCTGTGATGACACGGTCCAGTCAGAGAGAGAAAGGTGAACAATGGAAAAAAGTAACGGTATAGGCGACATCGCATTTTATTTTAAGCGAAAAAGAGATGAGGAGAAAGAGGAATTTGGCGAGGGGGATTCGCAAGGTTCAACTAACGAAGTCTCTTCGTTAACTCTCGGCTAACGTTAGGGATGCTGAGAGCAAAGCTACTGTGACCACAGCTGTCACTTCAACGTCCACTGTAGCTGGTGGAGGGAGAACATAGAATTAATGCGAATTGGCTCAAAACGTTCCCATGGCTAGAGTTTAAAAACAACGTCATGTTCTGCAAATATTGTAGAGGGCAGAAACAGGTGGGCATCTCGTCCTTCGTGTCAGGAAACCAACATCTGAAATAGTGATGGGTTGTTTGCGATCGATTCGGCTCTTGTAGGTGAACGTTGGGAGCCGGCTCGCATATCAGAATGTATAAAAAAAAAATTAAGATATGAATAATCAAAAGATAACGAAAAAAACAAATAAAATAATATAGGCCTCAATGCTCAAGCTCACACATTAGTTCTGACTGTCTGCTCAGACTAACAGCCTCACCTGTTGTTCCTGTCAATCAGACACGCAGTGTCAACCAGTGAACAAAAGATGCGTGATGGAGGGCTTATAACTAATGTCGTTAAGATTGTATTTGAATTGTAACATTTATATGCACTTTGATTATATACATTGAAAAGTTATACTTTAAATGCACACGTGAAATATCATCCTTCTTTTTTACATTTATTTTCTTTGATATGGTGCATTATTCTATTAGCAGTAACGCCGCTACCTACATGCATACTACGCAGTTTGCGTAGGGCATCGACTCCCTAGGGGGACACCATCTTACCCTAGGATGGCACCCGAAAGTCCACCGGCTGCCCTTACTCGTTCGCTATACGTTATTCAAGGACCCGAAAGCAGTTGCGGAACACTGACAATCGCTTCACGCTCATATCACATGCAGGGCATCAATTTGGCCAGCGGTGGCCCTGTCTGTTATGCTGTTCAGACTGTATTCATTTTGATTGGTTAGATTTATATGCACTTTGTTTATATACAATAAGTTATACTTTAAATGCAAATGTTTAATAGTATTATTTTTCTTAACAGTTCAATGCATTTTTAAATACATTGTGGTTAAGGTAGAGTGTAATTTCATTTAATAATTTAATTCAAATTGTTTTAACACCAATTATGAAAAGAGCCGGAATGCCCATTGCTAATCTGAAAAGAGATAGTGTAGCGAAACATCTCACGGCGGCATATCCAGTGCTCTGGATGAGAGAGGAGAAACCATCAGGCTCGGTGTCAGCAGCCTTGAGAAGGCAAGTGCTGCAGTCTGAGGAGGAGAAGAGGAAGCAGCTGAAAATAAAGATAAACATTGCATACTTCATTGTGAAAGAAGAACCTTTCGTCAAATTTGGGCCGCTTATCAGACTCCACCACAAAAACTGAGTTTACATGAATCCCACATACGACAATGCGTGGAGATGATCGGTCAAATTGCTGACATAATGTGAGATCGCTGGCTGACCTCTAAGTATGCCAGACTGTCAACATACAAAAGCAGCTGGACAACTGATATCCTTTGATTTTAGTAGGCATGGGTTCAATGTGTGATTTGGGAGGTATGTGCTGTCCCTTAGTACATGCGCACACACTCATACACGCAGTATAAATATGTATGTAATAAATTGTTTGTTAATAAACTCTGTATTTAATTTTCACTGTGCTCCTAAATTTCTTTGTTTTTTCATTTTAAATTTTTTCATTTAGGAGCCCATGTACTCCTTGGGAAAAAAGTTAGCGTAGAGCCCTGGCCACTATTATTCAGTATATATATATATATATATATATAGTCTTGACTAATATTGATAATGCAGATTACTATCTGCTTTTGATATCATCCAAAATAGGTTTTGTGCTTTGAAGCTGGTCTTAAATGCTGAAAAAACAAAATGCATGTTATTCTCAAATTAAAAAATTTCTTCTGACAATTCCATTGCTCTTTGGACTTCTCAGGGTAGCCGGATTACATCAGTGTCGGAGTACAAATACCTTGGTATTATTATCAATAACATTGTTTTGGTTTACATATTAATTATTTGAGGCAAAAACTCAAACTAGTGTCTGCTACTTTAACCGGTTTTTGATTATGAGGATGTAGTGTAAAAGAGATTTTTAATCTCAGTGAGTCTTTTTTCCATGGTTAAATAAAGGTAAAAGAAATAAAAATAAAAGTAGTTTAAGAAGTTTTGAATTTTTTTTTCAAATTGTAATAATGATAAATGGTTGGCACTTATATAGCACTTTTTTAACCTTAACGGTTTTCAAAGTGCTTTACACTGTGACACACACACACTTTGGGTTCAGTGTCTTGCTCAAGGACACTTTGGCATGTGGAGTCATGTGGTCCAGAAATGTAACCGCCAACTCTGCGATTAGTGGCCAACCTGCTCTACCACCTGAGCCACAGCCACCCCATAATCATTTTTCATGTTAATAATGTCCTGACTATACATTGTGATCAGTTAAATGCCACTTTGGTGAATAAAAGTAAAATTTTCTTTCCATAAGTGACAAATCTGTACATTAATCCAAACTTACACACACAATATTTGTACTGGACTTTCCACACACACACACACACACAAAAAGATCCAAGCAAACCATTTGTTGTATAATGACTCTTATAATATTTTGTTCTCTACAGTCAGTCATTTATTAAAAAAAAAAAAAAAACATTGAATTTACATAGCATGGCTGCTGTAAAGAAGCCATTAGACAAAACAAACACTACTGTCAGATATATATACATACACATACATACATATATATATATATATATACACACACACACACACACACGCAGGTATTAACAGTTCAGCCCTCATACAGTGATGCTTAGTCCAATATGGCCCTCGACCTAAAATTTGTTTAACACCCCAGAGTTAGAAGGTCCCCTGTATAATGAACAGTATTAGCTAATCATTTCTTTCATACTGTATGTACTCAAAATGGACATGACTGAAATATACCCAAATTAATTTAAAAGCAAAATCTAAATCACGATATTGTGATGTATCACGATATATATTGAATCGTGACGTGTATCACAATATGTATCGTATCGTGGCTGGTGATGCACAGCCCTACAACACATGTCCTCACATACACTCACCAGCATGAATACGGACACATAAACATAGAAAACAACACACATGTAGAAAAAACAGACAGACATTAATGGCAGGGAACAAATTAAACCTGCTGTTGGGTGGTCGTGAAAAATCCAGATACTTTTGACTGCCGAGCAAATCTGAATTATGAAGTGAAAAAGATGGGTTCATTTATTTGTTAATGCACACACCAGGTGGCAAGAGCATGGGACATTATTAATGTAGACATCATGTGAATTCCACATAAACACAGGAACAGAGAGGAAATGTATAATTTACAAGCATCTTACTGACCAAATCCACAAAGCAGCCTTTCATTCACCAGGGCTGCATGTTTAAATAGAAACAAGGTGGTCAATGGTTGCACGTCATCGTTAGCCTCTCAATAAACAAGTGAATTATACAGGCCTGACAAAAAAAAAAAAAAAAGTGACCTGCGGTTTTGATTTAACAAAGGAAACGTACACTTAACTGACAAAACAAACAACTAAGTCAACTTTCACATTTAATGCTTGTTTTGTGGTTGCATTCGATAACAATTGTGCACATTTAGTGCAGCTACAAATTATATGAACTTTTTGCAGAAAAAAAAATTTATTTTATCCATGATCCAAACTTAGACTTCTGCAACATCTTGGAGTGAACTGTGAACATGTACCAAGCATAAATATTTCTTACTGATCATGTAACACTGTTTTGTGTGTGTGTGTGTGTGTGTGTGTGTGTGTGTGTGTGAGCGTGTATTTATCACTTTGTGGGGACCAAATGTCCCCATAAGGATAGTAAAAGCTGGAATTTTTGACCTTGTGGGGACATTTTGTCGGTCCCCATGAGAAAAACAGCTTATAAATCATACTAAATTATGTTTTTTGAAAATGTAAAAATGCAGAAAGTTTTCTGTGAGGGTTAGGTTTAGGGGATATAATATAAAGTTTGTACAGTATAAAAACCATTATGTCTATGGAAAGTCCCCATAAAACATGGAAACACTGTGTGTGTGTGTGTGTGTGTGTGTGTGTGTGTGTGTGTGTGTGTGTGTGTGTGTGTGTGTGTGTGTGTGTGTGTGTGTGTGTGTGTGTGTGTGTGTGTGTGTGTGTGTGTGTGTGTGTGTGTGTGTGTGTGTGTGTGTGTGTGTGTGTGTGTGTCGCTACGAACCTGGCGACCAGAGTTCAATTCCCGCTCATGGCCAACACCAGTGACGATTATCTGAGTACTACATATTTAACTTGACACAGTGACCTAAACATTTAGGTTAATGATGCAGCACACAAGCATGTTTGACACAGGTGTGACGGGTCCTTAAACAAGCCCTCATAATAAATCTCAAACTGATTGACAAATTCACTTCCAAAAAGGATTGCTGTGAACTGTGTGCCAATGATTGACTTATGATCAATAATATGATAGTAAACAATACATTGTATACTAAAGCCGCTTTTTGTATTGTCTTATCAATGATTAACTCTTCTGCTACAAGAATGTAATGCATTTTAATTATCTGAACATACATATATATATATATATATATATATATATTATTTCATCATTATATATTGAATTATCATTATATGAGGGGCTTTCTCAGCAACTATTTGTGACCGATCACGGAAAGTAGGGACACAAGTCGGTTTTGGGGCATTTTGAGTTATTCACAGATTCTGAAAGTGTAGTCTCCAAGCTTTCCAACGATTTGTAACACATGGAAATCTGACAATATTTGGAGAAGTTGTGGCCATTTGAAGGTAGGCACTCAAAAAAGCTAAAAGGGGAGAAACGGCCTCAAAAGATTGTGCAGTTCTCACCTCTCTCTGCTGCTGGGAGTGACAATAGGGCTCATTTACATCTCATTTAGATAAGCCATACCCCTGTAAAGCTCCCCCTGTAAACATGGACTAAACATGAGATAACGTGTACGTGTTCTTAGAATGAACAAAAAGCGACAAACTTTGATGTTTATGGAAACTCACCCCATAAGAAACAGAAAAGTATTCTTGCAGATCTCGTTGCCTCCAATGAAATAAGTCGTTCGGGCACACTTTCTCTTTGTCGGGGTCTTCTTTGTGGATGTAACCATCTCCGAAGTTTGCACTGTGCGTCTGTTTGCCTCTAAATGTCCAATAATTCGCATGACGCCAGTCCGATACATTCTTCCTCGTCTTCATCTTCGGCTCAGTTGTAGATTAGGGATATTATTCAGTCTTATCATGCCACTTTCATCGTCGCTCAGATCGTCTTCAGAATCAGTGAGCGCTTGTTCATAAGCATCCGGCTTGTCGAAGAAGTACTTCAAAACATTTTCGTTGTAACGGCCACGGTTCAGCTCGTCTGCGACATTCTTTGCGGCGTCCATCTTCATTGAATTTTGATATCAGATAGAGCCGGCTAGAGCGCTGCATAATAAGTAGCCACGCTGTTAGGGGCGGGGGCAAAAGCGCCGCGGCTATTCAGTACGGAGATACACACTGACAATGACACGCCCTACTGCATGCTAGAATCTCCGAAAAACAAGCCGATTTCAACCTCAAAATGTACGCTTTTAAATATACCAATACTGTTATCTCAAACATGGAGAGGCTTCTTCATGATCTCAACTAACAGATTCTGCAAAAAAGCGGAAATCACCAATTTTGGAAAAAAACACTTGTTTCTCATTTTGCTCACAAGTTGTGCTGCCGACTTGTGTCACTGGTTTCCGTGACGGGTCACATTTGTATATGCGATTAATTAATCGGGAAACCCTGTAATTAATTCAATTAAAAGTTTAATCGATTGACAGCCCTAATATATACACATACATATATGTATGGATGCATGTATAAAAATGCTGTATTTGTTTGGTCCTTATGACAATGGGATTATTTAGTTGGTTTCTCCTTGAATACAAACAGTGCAGGTTATTCGAGAGTCTGCAGTTAAACTGCATGTCCCAAAAAATGAAGATCCAGATTTTGTTCCTTGTATTTTGGTTTCTTAATATATGGAGTATAAATATCATTATATCTAGATCTTAAGTAAAAAAAAAAAAAAAAAAAACTGCAGTGCATCTCCTCATGGACTGTACCAGATTTGGACATTTCTGGGTGGAATGGCCCTAGCCCTCACCCTCGAACCCAACAGGTCCCAGATGTGTTCAATGTGATTGAGATCAGGGCTCTTCGCTTGCCATGGCAGAACACTGACATTGCAGTCTTGCAGGAAATCACGCACAGAATGAGCATTATGGCTGGTGGCATTGTCATGCTGGAGGGTCATGTCACGATGAGCCTGCAGGAAGGGTACCACATGAGGAAGGATGTCTTCCCTGTAAAGCACAGCATTGAGATTGCCTGCAATGACAACAAGCTCAGTCCAATGATGCAGTGACACAACCGCCCCAGACCACAACAGATTCTCCACCGCCAAATCGATCCCACTCCAGAGTACAGGCCTCAGTGTAACGCTCATTCAGTCCAACCATCACCCCCTGGTGAGACACAACCACGACTCGTCAGTGAAGAGCACTTTTTGCAAGTCCTGTCTGGTTTAGCGAAGGTGGGTTTGTGCTCACTGGCAATGTTGTTGCTGGTGATGTCTGGTAAGGCCTGCCTTACAACAGGCCTACAAGCCCTCAGTCCAGCCTCTCTCAGCCTATTGCGGACAGTCTGAGCACTGATGGAGGGATTGTGCATTCCTGGTGTAATTCAGGCTGTTGTTGTTGCCATCCTGTACCTGTCCCCGCAGGGGTGATATTTGGATGTACGGATCCTTGGCAGGTGTTGTTACACGTGGTCTGCCACTGCGAGGATGATCAGCTTTCCTTCCTGTCTCCCTGTAGCGCTGTCTTAGGAGTTTCACAGTACGGACATTGCAATTTATTGACCTGGCCACATCTGCAGTCCTCATGCCTCCATGCAGCATGCCTAAGACACATTCATACAGATGAGCAGGGACCTTGGGCATATTTCATTTGGTGTTTTTCCAGAGTCAGTAGAAAGGTCTCATTAGTGTCCTATGTTTGTTTAACTGTGACCTTAATTGCCTACCGTCTGTAAGCTGTTAGTGTCTTAACAACCGTTCCACAGGTGCATGTTCATTAATTGTTTATGGTTCATTGAACAAGCATGGAAAACATTATTTAAACCCTTTACAATAAAGATCTGTAGTTATTTGGATTTTTACAAAATTATCTTTAAAACACAGTGTCCTGAAAAAGGGACGTTTCTTTTTGCAGAGTGGCAGGTTCTTAAAAAGTTACTGGTCACTTCACTATGTATTAGAGTTATTCTGATGCAACTTCACAAAACCAACTAGGTGCTTGGAAAAGACAAATGTGCCAATGTGTTTCAGCACAAATAAAGTTCTATTTCTTACCCTTTCCCAATTCCACAACAAAAGAGTTTCTCTCATTTGGCACTTGGTTAGATAAGAGTTCATTTCGGACAATGAATGTTTGCCTTGAAATCAGGCAAAATCTATGTTTGGGTGGGACAGAACAAACCTGAAATCTATAAATTGGAGCTCAGGGCATTGCAGGCTGGTCTGAGGTCTGTGAGAGCCAGAGAGCTGGTATGTGATAATACAGAGCAGAATGCTGTTTTTGCTACGACTGGGCAGCAGCTCTCTCGCTCTCCCAGATGAGTCATTAACAGGCAGGCATAACCAAGTGTCCTGGCTTTAAATGCCACTCTCTAAAAATAAACCCCCAATTGCAGCTAACTTATGTCTCCATCAGTATTCTCTGTTCCAGGACTGCGTGCTAGCCTAAATGCTAACCTGCACGGAGCCCTTCCTGTGGGACGGGAGGACCACCACCTTGATTGCTCGAAGTTAATCATAACTCTCTTGAATATTCAGCTCAGCCTTACACAGAAAACATATCTAGGAAAACATGAAGTGGAGGTGCAAATAGCTGAAGAAACACACACATGCAAGAATGATGTTGAATGAAGATGGAACCTGGGTAGGGTGAGAGCAAAGGTTCTTCTGTGCTGAGGGCGATAAGAACCTTGGTTTCAAATAAGGTTCCATAAGGCACGAAATTGCATTGTTAAGCCTGCCCTTGTGTGGAATGCGGAGGTCGATGTGCATGCATGCATATATGGCCCTTTACATCTGAAATCACAGACAGACAGAGTCTATGGCCTCTTGTGAGGGCCTCTTCCCCATGTTAATGGGGAGAGATAAAGGAGGATTTAATACTGCTTGGTGGGACACCTGCTTCTAGTCATCCACACTGGGCAATCAAAGCAGCCTGGGTATTTACGTCACACAAGGGGACTCCAATGGTTTGGAATTGAACACACACACACACACAATCACTCACTCACGCACAGACACACAGGGTCTCACAGGATTTGGGATGGAATAACTGTTTTTCAGCACCTCAGAGCACAGACGGCGAGGGGCCCCTCTCTCAGAGGGCTTAAGGAGTCCTGCCCAAAAGCAGCAGCTGCCTCAGGACCCCCTCGCAGGGGCCCAGGGAATCACGTGGCTGCTCTACAATCAAGAGCCTTTTAACCATTTAATCATTTAGCTAAGAGAGCACACACACATATCATTCTCCACCCTAAACAGCTGTCACAGCCCATCCTGAGCAGCTGAAACCGAAGGACATCATTAACTGCCATAAAATGTGCTTTGAGACAAGTTAGCATTTTATATCTGACACAAAGTTATCCCAAAGTATACTACTCCGTCAATGGCAGGATGCCCGATGTTAAAGGCTTTTAATGGGTGTACAAATGATAAATTGAAGTGTGTGGTATTAGAAAAATAATTAATATACATAAAATGAAGCAGTTATTTTCAACTAACACAGAAGTAAATGGAACTATAGTAGCTGACCTATTCACAAGCATCCACCCACTTTCTTTTCTTAACGTGCCATTTCAAAAGTGTCAAAAGAGCTGTTCAGTAAATTACCGGTTGTCCTAAAACCTTGAAGAATTTTGAATGGGTTTTTAAATTAGCGGATTTAAAATTATGAGTAAAATGAAGTCTGTGGTTAACATTACTTAAACTTTCATTTTTTGTTCTAAAAAAAAAATTGCACAATCAATCCTCAAATGAGAATTTTAAAACCATTGTGTTGCTAACAATTAAGGACCACAATGGTAGTACACACAACTGCATGTCATTCATAAAGAACATGATTGACGTATTACGTGTAATTAAGCAGACAAAAGTTGTAGTCCTAAACAGTTCTATTAGAACCAAATAAAGGGCACTCATAAGCTGTAGAATTAAACCAACTAAATCAGAATTGATTCAGTCTTCCAAACATTTGTCAAAAGGAATGAGTATTTCAAAACAACCACTACAAAATTAAGATAAGATCGGAAACACATGCATTTGACGGATCAGACTAGCTCTACATGATTTCTCAGTTGAAATCACATGTTTTCAGTTTGATTGGCACTGAAGGATATATTTAGACAAACAGCTAACAGACGCACTGGGACACGCTTAAACAATGCCGGATGACAGAGAATGTTAAGGCGTCCGTCAATCCTCGTTTCAACCAAGTCATCTGCTGCGCCAAGTCTGCCAGACCTTCAGGAATTATCAGCGTGATCAATGGATATATTTTGTTCCTCTTCTCTCTCTCTCATTGGTGAGGACACTAATCAGTAACACCACGCTATGCAACATGTTTTTTTTTATTATTATTGTTCTGGTAGTTTACAAGGAGACTGAGGACTTCAGAAAAACAGGGAGGGGTGGAGGGGTGCAAAAAACTGGCAATAAATATTCCATCCCTAATTAAATTGTTTTCTCAACACAAAGGAGAACATTGTTTATCTGTTTAAAATCAATAGCCCATTTCACAGTGAGCCACGTCCCAGCAAGACGACAATGTCTTATGTTCTCTCAAGGTTGAATCAGTCATTTTTCCCCCTTGTTTAAAAAAGAAAGAAAGAGAGCGAGACAGAGCGCGACCAACAGACAGACAGACAGACAGAGAGAGAGAGGAGAAAGTCAATAATAATTCCTCTTTTAAAAACTGATGGATTTGGCTTTCAGGGGACAACTTTTCAAACGCAGTGTCGCAGCTCTCTCAATGATTCTTAAGTAATGTCTACAGAGCCACTCACGCACAAATAAGATCATTAAAAGCACTGATTACCTCTGAGCCTTCACCACTCATCTTTAAAATATTCTTTACTCTGACGAGTGGAAAGCCAATTTAAACTGAGATGTTAAAATGAGCCAATACGATTTGCTGAGGCAGAGGCCGTCTTCCCAAACAATTCTGAGGCATCCTGATGACTGATTACCCAGCCGCTTATTTGTTTTGAAACAATTACTGGTAATCATATTGATGTTTATGCACGGTGCCCTTTCTGAGAAGTAAAACTCCGCTTTGTAATTACATCAGTGGAATCTAATCAAGAGGAGATAAACCTTCACCTATGCTAACAACATATTAAAATGCAAATCAGTACAGTTGCTGATATGTACGCACTCGCGGGCCTAATTACCCCTGTGATGTCACAGACACAGTCCTTGTGTTCTGTTTCCTTGGTAATCTATCAATCGGAGTCTAGTCATTAACTTTACAAATAGTATCAATGAGACGTACAAATCAGAAATAATCGGTATTTGATGAGCAACGCAGGTGCAGATGAAGCTAGGCAAAAAGATGACATCACCCTATAAGACAGACATCATCATCATCAAGCTCTCATTACCAGAAGCAAACATACACAGAACTGAAGGGGCTTGTGTTCATGTAGCTCACAGAAATGTAAACGGATGGTTCACCGAAAATGAAAATTCCACCGTTCACTCACTCATGTTATTTCAAACATGTACAAATTCACACAAAATGAGTTTAGCAGAATGTCCTTCCATACAATAAAAATTAATGGTGACCAGGGCCTGTGAAACTCCAACAACAAAACATCATAAAACATCAAAAAGTTGTCCATAACACTTTTGTTTGAGAAATTCACAACAATTTATTTTGGGGTAAAAAAAAAGACCCTTTAGAACACACTAGATATACAGCTTTTCTTCTGAAAAGAGCACCACCTATATGTCAGAAGTGGTTCTATTCTTTTAGAGTAGACAATCAAAAAACGAATTGTTTTGACTGAAAACAGCTAGCAATTGGAATACTTTCACATTGCATCTGTTTGAAATCATGATGAATATTCTAATAGACTTATTTCACCAAACAAATTTCCTCCCAGACAGATGGGAACATGTCAGGGTTCCCATATATATATATATATATATATATATCTCCCATAGACCCTTTTTTTGACTTGGGCCATTAAGTAACCATCTAGCAGCCATATAGTAATGCACTAGAAGCCTCCTAGCAACACCCCAGTAACCACCAAAAACACCCTGACATAAACAAGTATCAATGTAATTATTATACAATAATAATACAATAATGTATATGTTTTTTACCTTAATTGTTTACTTGTTGTGGAAAATCCAAAAATGCAATTTGAACAAATATAAGATTAGTCAAACATCACCCAACCATAACAGGAGAGTTAAGACTCGTTAACTGTATTCAAAGCCTTAAGCCATACAAAAGTTTTGTCTGGGGAACCAAATTTGTATTTTTGGGTGAACTATCCCTTTAACTTACATGTCGCCCTGAAGGTAAAGTTCCTGCTGTCAGTTCCTCTTCAGTTCAGAGAGCACCACCCCTCACTATTCTGACTAAGTGAATGTTTGCATGACCCCTCACACACCCATACACAGAACTCCATCAGGACATGTATCTTTCATCTACCCAGAGAGAATGTCTCCGTGATGACAGTCTAGGTTTCAATTAGACAGAGAGAGGCTGACAGAGACATGTGAAGTAAGAGTTTGAAAACAGACAGATGGTGTGAGATAGAACTTATTGTTGTCTTCAAACCTTTACATAAAGAGACTACCCTTGGCAGATCTCCAGAGGGAGACACATGGGATGATCAAGCAATGATGTTCCATAACAATAATTCATATTTAGGCAGCGATCACCTCACGGCCTAATGTGAGCCATCTATGAGCACACAACTGGTTTGTTTCTTCAGTAATCAAGAAAAACAAAAAGGAAAAAAAGATTTTTCATCCAATTTACTTCCACAAAATGCATGTAGGATCTTGGTTTCTGTAAAAGTATGGCTGAACTTTTGACTGTGAATCAGTCAGAGATAAATGAGGGTAATTACACACATGGCCCAAATGTTTAAATAAGGTTACAAGTTAGGTTAAAACAATTCTAACTGCTGCGGTAAAACTAATGCAGAGACAGTTACGCTTGTAACTGTCCACATTAAAATGAATGTTTGGAACAGCATGCTGGCATACTACTCTTTCTATTTATGCAGTACATAGAAAATGTGCATACTATGCACACTATACATACTATGGCATGGAAAACTCACAACTACATTACATTTGCCAAAATATGCAGTGTATAACAGAGAAAACTGCAATTTAGCATACTATTGAATAGTATGAATTTAATAGTAGGCAGTATACAAACTGCACAGTATTCAGCTAATAAGCTTGTAATCCTTTCCAAACATAGACAAAAATAACAAATAAAAGACTGTAAATCAGCAATTGAAAAGAAATATGAAACAAATATTACATGCAAGCAATCATCTCCAAACGTTTGAAATCAATAAAACTAAATCCTGAGGGGCATGACAGGTCATCATGATGCGGTTCAAAACAACAAAAAGATTAAAAGAATCCCTCAACAATACTGCATTAGGAAAAACATATTCCTCTACAACACACCCAACAATACTTCATTACACAAGCATATTTTCCATGATGATATTTGGCTGATGGTCAAGAGAGTTGTGATTTATGGCTCCACCTGCTGGAGGACAAACTGTACACTTTAGCTTACACCAAGGCCTGGAACTAGGGGGCAACAGTGCGCTCATATTCATCCCACTCCGTTTATAATGAGGTGTTACAGAGACAGTAAACACAGCACTGAAGTTCTGAGGTCATTTTTATAGAGTGATCAAGATGATTCAAGTCAAAGATAGGGTTTGTGGCAGATCAAAACCCAACAGCTAAGAGCACAGAAGTAAAACATTGAAACAAGAGTGAAGAGGAATGGCATCCGAACACCGTCATAAACACAACAGACACGCATGCTAGTAAGGAGAGTGTGTTGTGGGACCAGCCCACCAACAGGCCAGCATTTAGAGCAGCAGGAAAACAGACGGCCTGGCTATGCTCCACGACGGCCCGCTGCTTACCAATTAGAAACCAGCCAGCTTTAACTGGAGAAAAAAAAAAAAAGACTTAACACAAGGGACTAAACCTCAGACAATGACTCTACCTGACTCCCTGTAAATCCACGGTCACACTAAAAAACAGCCCCGTTTTGGAAACCACATTGGACCAGGACATGATGTCACATGCAAGGGCCTAATGGCTCTTCACACAGGAGGCATTCTTTTATCCCTCTTTAATTTTTAATATGCAAAAATGTGTTAAAGGCCATTCACATCAAATGCATTTTTGCATCCATTTTGCATGCTAGATGGATTTCTTTGATAGTTGCGCTGCATCTGGCTGTTATCCCCCAGCATTTTGTGCAGGAGCGCTGCATTTTAAGACGCTGTGTCGAGTTAAAAAGAACTTAAACTGTTAAAACTGTGTCTTGAAACACCTCCATTCTGCTCTATTTGTGATATGGTGTTTAGCTTTATTTTATCATAAGGGTATATTTGGGGGCAAACAGCCCCTTAGATGGGCATCTATGACTTGCAATACGTCTTGTTGGTTTTTTAAAGGGGTCATGAAATGCCCTATGACTTGCTGGTCATAAAGGGGTCTCTTTTATATATATATATATATATATATATATATATATATATATATATATATATATATATATATATAAATATATATATATAGTTTCATTATCTTCCCTGAGGTCCACTGATAATGTTAGTTATGTTTTATTTCAATAAAACAAGTCATAATTTTGTAATATGAGAATTTTCCACCCTGTCTATGACCATTTTTCTGAAAAGCTCAATGTTTGCCTCAGCTCCTCCTTTAAACTTCTATGTAAACACCTACTGTTATGATTGGCTAACAGCATGCAGCCCTTCAAAATCAGCCATTTTTGAAACTCAATCGGAAGAGAAGAACAACTCAAATCATTAGAAATGTACATTTCACGGTTTACACACAGCACACAAACACATTGCATCCGAAAATATTACACGTTTCATCTCAAGCTCAACTGTTAACACTCACACCCTATATTTAATGATGCTGTCTACCATAGAAGTGTCCACTGTGGCACGTCACAACACTGGCGCTACCACTGCCAACAACACAAAGAAACATTTCAGAGAGTTTGTGTCGGTAAACCTGGTGCAGACAGCCTCAAGCCGTTAAGTTGTCATGACATTTGACATCCAGTTTATCATCCATTATCAAATTTTTTAATCGTATCAAGATAAAACAATTCATAATTTTTAAAAGACGGAGACAGTTTCATTTACGCATTTGACAGACGCTTCCCAGATAGCACGCTTACATCTCAGAAATGCCTGTTTATGAGCATTTACCTGGGATGCATCGCATTCTAATTAACAACCGATATACTTTTTTTGTAAAGAGCAGATTTACAAACATTCTAAATCATAAACATCTCAAAGACATCTGCTGAATGTGTTTTTGACATCCGAGAGGAAACGTCATAGACGCATTGCAGATGAGCAAACAATAAAAATTAAAAAAAGGCTTCTAGATGTAGACACACATCAAATATACATGTGTTAACAGAGTTTTATCCAAAGCGACTTCCAGTGCATACATGCAATACATTTTATCAGTTTGTGTGTTCCCTGGGAACCGAACCTCTGATCTAGGCATTGCTACAGGAACCCTAGAGACACCAGAGATTGGTTCTAGTCCATTGAGTTCCATCTAACTGTTTTTGAATGCAAGAACACATTTTGTGTGGACAGCTCCTAACGTATCTCAGTAGAAGGTGATCTAGGTTCCCACCAGAGAGGGCAAAGACCAATGAAAAATCCCATTGCGGCCATAAAAGCCAATGTTGCGTTTCTACACTGGGGTTACAGTGTACAGTCTGATGCTTTCCTGGCAGCTGCGTTACTGCCGCCATAATTCACAGCACATAAATCTAGGCAGTCATAATGTACAGCAGGGCTTGAATGATGATGAAGATTGAGACAGGATTCTCCACCTGTCTTTCTCTCTTCTGAAGGTGGACCTTTTACAGAGCAGGGACTGGGCAGAGTGAATGTAGGTTTCTGAGTGTAAGAGGTTAGTGCTCGGACATTGAGCCATTAGGGGAAATCACTTAGAGGGGAGGGAATCGAGGACGCCTGGCTGCGAAAGGAGGCTGATGGGAAAGGAATCAGGCAGGAGCCAGAGCTGGCTTGTGAGCCACCAGGGACAATTCATCCTAAGCATGATGAGTTAGTGACAAGATTCTGGACCGGACAAGAGGCCCCTGTCTACAAACCACCTGTTCTCTCAATTGCTTGGTCTCATTTTCATTTTCTCTCTCTTCATCTCTAGTGTAAACACTGCTACATCATCTATAAGGTCAGGGTAAGGTCACAGAGCTGACCTCTGGTACACAAGCCTGAAGTGTGGCACTTTATACACACTTCCACGAGGCAGCCAAGGCTGGAAGAGCACTGGTGCATGTCTGCCACTGGAAAGGCAAAGCAAGGACAGCTCACACAGAGATAATCTAACAGTGCACGTTTTTCACGCTTCGGTCAGCACGGAGTACAAAATGACCCTTTTTGCCTTCCAATGTAGGGTTTAATGAGAAAATGTACCAGTCATATATATTTTAACTGTCATTAATCTGTATTCCGCATTACTTTTAATAAAAAAATAAAAAAAATGTCCTGTCCTTTCGATGGGATTAATGTTTTATCTTGAATATTAGTGACAAACACGACAATCCATTGAGTCACTCGTAGCATAATTTATATATACAGTAAATCATATACAATATCTCAGTCAAACCCATATCAAAAAAGTGACATTGTTCTCCCAAAAATGAATAGTCTCTCATAATTTAACAATCCTTCATTATTTTTATACTCCCTTAATGTGGATTTCCAATTCACTTGCATTGCAAGGACCAACAGAGCTGAAATATTCTAAAACTCTTCCATCCGTGTACTGAAGAAGAAAGTAAGTCATACACATCTGGTATGCCAGGAAGATTCATTTTCATTTGAGAAATAATTTTCATTTGTGTGAACTATCCCTTTAATACAACAAAGATTCCATTTGGTTAGAAAAAAAAAAATATCGTAGCTTTCAGGCATTCTATACAAACATCTGATGGTAAATTTTACACAGAGGTTGCACGCAAATCACAACTTATGCCCGTTTCAAACTAAAGTCATATGTCACTTCGCGGTCAGACTAGAATTCTTCCAATATGACTTAAACCATGTATTATGTTGCAATTACAGCCAACAGTAGAGTAATTCGGTCCAATACACCCGCTAAATATGATCTGTATTAATATTTGGCACCTCGACGAGTGTTTATTTTGGATCCTGGATCAAATAGTAGCCCCCCATCCCCCAAACGTATGTCTCTCCTGACACTTCGGTTTGAATGCAGTGCCAATGATTAATTGCACCTGTCACCTCTAACTCTAAGAGCTAAGCATCCCTGCCAATCTTTCTTTACCACTTTAATGATGACAAAGCTGTTTGCCCCAAACAATGCTGAGTAAATGCTTATATTGCAAGGGTACACAATTTGCAGAGGGTTGTCTCCTGAAATATACGATTTTCCAATCCTCTACACACCTGTAATTTAGCTTTCAACAGTGCAATAGTTCTTTTTGCTGCCCAGTCTCAAATAAAGAACAGCACACTCATCAAAATGAGCTCCATCTGAGACACAGGAACAGTCAGACTCAGCTCTCTCTCTCTAAAGAGGGGCAGATTGCCCACGGGCTGCATAGCGGACAATCAACAAAACAAAAAGGACACAGATCAGAGACAGTGCTCATTCTACAATTTTCTTATGACCTAATAGTCTGAAGTGAGAGTCCTCAATAATTGTTCAGTATATAGTTTCCTAAAATGAGAAAATATTTACATCATGATAACTATGTTTAGTATAAACAAACTACAAATCAGTCATTTAAAAAAAACACATTATGCCTGGGAAGCAACCAAATTTTCCGTCCTTTTTGTAAACAAACTTACCAGAAATCAGTTACGATTTCGCCTTGAGCATGGGCAAAAGCCACCCAGCGGCACTCTGCTGTTTAAAACTGTTAAAATACCCTGAGCATACACTTCCATCTGCTGGCGGCCAGAGGTATTGCACCAGCTGTCTGTTCAAATGAGCAGATGTCAAAGCACGCAACAGTTTCTAGACCAGAGGCAGCTGCTCACCCCTTCTTAAAACAGCAATGAATTCAATATATTTGGGACTTAAAAAGGTTAAAATGAGATACTAATAGAACATAAAATGAGTAGTGTGCCATTACAATAAAACAAGATTGGCAGTGTTGTATGGTATAAATTAGATTAAATCCACAGCAGGACATTTCTACAGGAATGCTTTCTAAAATAAGGATATTATCCACATCATACATTTTTTTTTTTTTTAAATGCACAAACAGTGCCCCAGAAAGTCTTCAGACAAATAATCACACTTGAAAAGGTACAAATATTAAATTATCAAGCCAAGTGACATATTTTAAAGAAAGATAGTACAAGCATTCTAGATTATAAATGATACAACAATAGATGTACTGCTCAAAATGAGTAAAACTATTTGGACATTTTGTAGTTAAACTTTTCTAGGAACTGGAGGTGAACCGATTTCATACATCCACCAAAATGGCCTTGAGACAAGTTGGTTAAAAGGTAGCCAAAAAATATCTTCGAAAAAGGTAAGTTTGTTCAGAGAAAAAGTAGGTTGTTTGAGGATTATATTTAGTTTTCTACTGAACAAATTGGAAGTATGAAAATCAAGGCCAAATCAAGGACATTGATGGGGAAAAAAAAAGAGAAGTATGTGAACCTTTAGAATAAAGATTTGAGAAAAAACAAATCATTTCAGTGTGGTTTTGAACTGCCCCATCACATTTCCTGTACTTCACAACAGAATTCTCTTTATGACCTGATCAGAAGACATTGTAGAGGATCTCAAAGTAATAAAAAAAAAAAAAACATTTTTCAATAATGAAACTGTGCCTTCCCTTAACAAAACTGGTTGTACTTCAGAGATGTATGTGTACAAATGTGATGAGGAACCCAAGGTTCACAGCAAAGTAATTGTAGGGATGTCTTGCTGATATGCCAGCAAAACGAGTATGTGCTCTTTCCAAGAGTTTTTCCTTTCCATTGTTGTCTTTGGCTTGCTGACTGAGAGTTTGTAAAGCTGCTTATGAAGAATGTGTGTTAAAAAAAATAAATACATAATTGATCTGAATCTTGCTCTTGACCACTGAATGCATGTCTGAGTCACAAAAAAAAACAAAAAAAACCCAGAGCCAGCGCCTGTAGCCGTGACCATCCCAGAGCCAGCGCTTCCCGAGCCTCCCAGGGCTCGGCCACTCGAGCCTCCTGAGCCATCCAGGGCTCTGCCCCTCCACCTCCAGAGCCTCCCTCAGCTCCGCCTCCAGAGCCTTCTATGCCTCCTGAGCCTCCCTCGGCTCTGCCTTCAGAGCCCTCCATGGCTCCGCCCTCCATGGCTCCGCCTTCTACGGCTCCGCCTCCTGAGCCTTCCATGGCTCTGCCTACCAGGGCTCCGCCCCTCGAGCCTTCCTCGGCTCCGCCCCTCAAGTCTTCCACGACTTAAATCCCAGAGCCTTCTAGGGCTCCGCCTCCCGAGCCTCCCTCGGCTCTGCCTCCTGAGCCTTCTACGATGTCGACTCCCAGGCCTCCAGACCCTGTCCCTGTCCCTGTCCTGTGGCCAGCTCCCAGGCCTCCTGAACCTGTCCTTGCCCTGTGGCCAGCTCCCAGGCCACCTGACCCAGTCCCCGTCTTATGTTCCCCATGGACTGCCTGTCTGACCCTTGTGCCTCCGTGGACTGCCTGTCTGCCCCTTGTGACCTCCGTGGACTGCCTGCCTGCCCTCTGTGCCCCCGTGGACTGCCTGCCTGCCCTCTGTGCCCCCGTGGACTGCCTGTCTGCCCCTTGTGCCCCCGTGGACTGCCTGCCTGCCCTCTGTGCCTCCTTGGACTGCCTGTCTGCCCCTTGTGCCTCCTTGGACTGCCTGCCTGCCCTCTGTGCCCCCGTGGACTGCCTGTCTGCCCCTTGTGCCCCCGTGGACTGCCTGCCTGCCCTCTGTGCCCCCGTGGACTGCCTGTCTGCCCCTTGTGCCTCCTTGGACTGCCTGTCTGCCCCTTGTGCCCCCGTGGACTGCCTGGTTGCCCCTTGTGCCCCCTTGGACTGTCTGGTTGCCCCTTGTGCCCCCTTGGACTGTCTGGTTGCCCCGTGTTTCTCTCCTTGGTCTGTCTGCCCCCCCACTCCTTGGACGATTTTGTTTTGTTTTTTGGGTATTTTTTCTTTTCCTTTTTTAGGAGCGTCTAGAATCCGCTCCTTAGAGGGGGGTTATGTTACGATCCCCTGTTGTCTGCCCCGTGTTTCTCTTGTCACCTGTCATGAACTCCAATTCCCATGATTCCCGGCCCTCATCACTGCCAGCCCCGTGTCATTGTTCTCACCTGCATGTCATTTTGTCGTTATCATGTCTGTGTATTTAAACCCTGCTGTTCCTCCATTCCTTGTCGATCGTTGTTTGTAGATGTTGGATGTCGACGTTCAGCCCAGTTTACCCTGTTCATGTACCCTTTGATGTTTTCATGTTTTTGTTTAATTTTTCCCATCGTGGATGTTTCCTTTGTTCCAGTCTGTCTTGTTTTCACCTTTATAAATAAAACCTGCACTTAGATCCGCACTTCTCGTCTGCCTCCTCCTACTAACGTTACAGGTTTAGCATGGCTGAAGCCAGATAAAGAGCAAAGTGATTGTTGATTGTATGCTTTCTCTGCTGCATCAGGGCCTCGTGAGCACACAGGGACCAATGAATACAAACTTTTATCCAGAGAGTCTACAGCTTAATGTCAGGGCATCTGCCGATGTAATTGGATATTGAGATATATATATATCTCGTGAAGGAGGGAACAAAACTAAAGTTATTCACACACATATGATGTATTTTCCCAAACAACAAAACACCAGACCGGTAGAGAATGCACAGATGAAGTAGGTTCGTTTCCAAAGAGATGTTGCCCTTCACAACTGTTGTAAAGCCATCTTTCAAAATATTAAACAATACACAATTTTAATTGCACTTTATTTTAATAAAAGTTCAAAGTTTGAAATAAAGGTGTCTTGCCGGTGTTAGTCAGTTTGAATGTGAACACCCCTGGATTTTATTTTACTTTTAAGTGTCTGGTAATTTACCGCATTGTGAATGCAAAACTTGTGGGAAACCTTGTTATAATATGCACAATTCTTGCAATCTCGTGCTGAATTTCACACTCTGAAATTTCCACACAAAGCAGGAGAAACAAAAGCAGTAATTCTTAACCTTCTATGTACTATAGTTAGAGTAAGTTAGAATTTGTAGTTAGAGTAAACACAAATTCTAGGGCTAGAAATCAGGTTGAATGTGCTTTAAATGGAAGGCGAAATAATGTATACAGAAGGTTAATCAAGTGTTGTGATTAATGAAGAGCACGCCTGGCCTCCACACCTGTTGCTCATTGTCTGTACGCCTTTATATCAGGCCAAATGTGTGGTAAGGACAATGGAACAGCTAAC
This sequence comes from Xyrauchen texanus, assembly GCF_025860055.1. NCBI lineage: Eukaryota > Metazoa > Chordata > Actinopteri > Cypriniformes > Catostomidae > Xyrauchen > Xyrauchen texanus. The sequence goes on along the minus strand of NC_068299.1, from coordinate 19,949,665 downwards.
ATCCACAGGACAAAAAAAGTTGTATGCCTCCATACAGGTGAATTTGTCAATCAGTTGGAGATTTATTATGAGGTCTTGTTTAAGGACCCCTCAATGTACATCTGCGTCAGACATGCTTGTGTAGCATCTCGGGTGTGTATGCTTTCATTTGTGTTCTGGAGTAGAAGGACGTCTGGAGGACAAGGTAGTTGCTTATATCTACTGCCCCGATGGCAGGCAAGTATTCAGTTCAAAAATCACTCCTGTTCAAAACATAAGTATCAAGTCAAACATATGTTGTGATTTTCTGTTTATTCCTTTCTCTCGTAATAGCGTCTAAACTACAAGACGATACTATAAGACATTGTGCTTTTCACTTCCTGCCCTCCATCTGAATTTCGTAAGCCATAAGAATCATGTGACTGCAAACAAGCTTAGTAAACTATATTTAACTTGACACAGTGACCTAAAAATTTTATGTTTATGACTCAACACACCCGAGATGCTACACAAGCATGTCTGATGCAGCTGTTCATTGAGGGGTCCTTAAACAAGACCTCATAATAAATCTCCAACTGATTGACAAATTCACCTGTGAAATCGATTGCTGTGAACTTATGCCAATGATTGACTTATGTTCAATAATATGGTAGTAAACAATATATTGATAAGAATACAAAAAGCGGCTTTAGAATGCAATGATTAACTCTTCTGCCACAAGAATGTAATGCATTTTAATTATCTGAATATTTTTTAATTTTATATATATATATATATATATATATATATATATATATATATATATATATATATATATATATATATATATATATTTATATATTTTTTATATTTAAAGATAACTATCATTATTTCATCATTATATATTGAATTATTCTTACATGAGGGGCTTTCTCAGCAAATATTTGTATATGCGATTAATCGGGACACCATGTAATTAATTCGATAAAACATTTTAATCAATTGACAGTCCTTTCAATATAAAATGTGCACACAGGTAAGAAAACTGTGCTCAATCAATTTTTAATGGGGTCTTTAAGCAGAGGGTTCATAACAGGAACCAAAACACACAAATGGAAACTTTTCACAGAATGTGATTAAGTGTTTTCGCTCTATTCAGAAGTGTAAATCAAGCAAACTTTTTATATTTGCAATTATTAAATTGCGAATTTATAACATTATAGTTTGTATTATATTGCCCTGGAATTAGTTTTAAAAGACAAGTTACAAAAATGCAGTGAGGTTTCTTATAAAGCAGCTGAGTGACAGTAAATTTGCCATCACTCTTCTGACTGGTGTAATATATCGCTCTATTATTATTATTTTTTTTTTTCTTTATTTGGAAAGTTGTGGAAATGCAAGTGCCATTTTCTTTTGATGTTGGAGCAAGTGGGTAAATAAAAATCATATCAGTCTCCCATTCACCGCTATCGTTTACCCTGCAATCCTTTACTTCTGCGTTCCAAAACCTGGATGTGTGAAAAGGGTCCATTCAACCAGAATCAGTCAAAAATAAATGTATTGCATTGTGATATACAGATCAAATAAAAAAATTTAAATAAAGTCTTGCAACTGTCTGACATTCCCGTCTTGCAGGAAATCACACACAGGAAATCACGCACAGAATGAGCAGTATGGCTGGTGGCATTGTCATGCTGGAGGGTCATGTCAGGATAAGCCTGCAGGAAGGGTACCACATGAGGAAGGATGTCTTCCCTGTAATGCACAGCATTGAGATTGCCTGCAAGGACAACAAGCTCAGTCCGATGATGCAGTGACACACCGCCCCAGACCCTGTAATGCTCATTCTTTCGATGATAAACGTGAGTCCGACTCCCCCTGGTGAGACAAAACCACGACTAGTCGGCGAAGAGCACTTTTTGCCAGTCCTGTCTGGTCCAGCGAAGGCATGTGCCCAGAGGCGACGTTGTTGCCGGTGATTTCCGGCTACAAGCCATCAGTCCAGCCTCTCTCATCCCATTGTGACAATCGTAGTACTGATGGAGGGATTGTGCGTTCCTGGTGTAACTCGGGCAGTTATTGTTGCCATCCTGTACCTGTCTCGCAGGTGTGATTTCAGATGTACCAATCCTGTGCAGGTGTTGTTACACGTGGTCTGCCACTGCAAGATCGATCAGCTGTCCTTCATGTCTCCCTGAAGCGCTGTACATTAGGCATCTCACAGTGTGGACATTGCAATTTATTGTCCTCATGCAGCATGCCAAATGCACGTTCATGCAAATGAGCAGGGACCCTGGGCATCTTTCTTTTAATATTTTTCAGAGTCAGTAGAAAGGTCTCTTCTGTGTCCCAAGTTTTTATAACCGTGACCTTAATTGCCTACCGTCTGTAAGCGGTTAGTGTCTTAACAACTGTTCCACAGGTGCATGTTCATTAATTGTTTATGGTTTATTGAACAAACATGGAAAACATTATTTAAACCCTTTAGCAGGGCTCTACGAAAACTTTTTTTCCCAAGGAGTACTTGTACTCCTAAATGAAAAAATTTAGGAGCACACAAAGAAATTTAGGAGCACAGTGAAAATTAAATACAGAGTTTATTAACAAACAATTTATTACATACATATTTATACTGCGTGTATGAGTGTGTGCGCATGTACTAAGGGACACACATCTGTGGAACAGCACATACCTCCCAAATCACACATTGAACCCATGCCTACTAAAATCAAAGGATATCAGTTGTCCAGCTGCTTTTGTATGTTGACCATCTGGTAACATTTTTTGTGGTGGAGTCTGATAAGCGGCCCAAATTTGACGAAAGGTTCTTCTTTCACAATGAAGTATGCAATGTTTATCTTTATTTTCAGCTGCTTCCTCTTCTCCTCCTCAGACTGCAGCACTTGCCTTCTCAAGGCTGCTGACACCGAGCTTGATGGTTTCTCCTCTCTCTCATCCAGAGCACTGGATATGCCGCCGTGAGATGTTTCGCTACACTATCTCTTTTCAGATTAGCAATGGGCATTCCGGCTCTTTTCATAATTGGTGTTAAAACAATTTGAATTAAATTATTAAATGAAATTACACTCTACCTTAACCACAATGTATTTAAAAATGCATAATACTATTAAACATTTGCATTTAAAGTATAACTTATTGTATATAAACAAAGTGCATATAAATCTAACCATTCAAAATTAATACAGTCTGAACAGCATAATAGACAGGGCCACCGCTGGCCAAATTGATGCCCTGCATGTGATATGAGCGTGAAGCGATTGTCAGTGTTCCGCAACTGCTTTCGGGTCCTTGAATAACGTATAGCGAACGAGTAAGGGCAGCCGGTGGACTTTCTGGTGCCATCCTAGGGTAAGATGGTGCTCCCCTAGAGAGTTGATGCCCTACGCAAACTCTGTAGTATGCATGTAGGTAGCGGCGTTACTGCTAATAGAATAATGCACCATATCAAAGAAAAATAAATAATTTGCAAAACTGCAGCGTCCCACAAATTTAAATAAATGTAAAAAAGAAGGATGTTATTTCACGTGTGCATTTAAAGTATAACTTTTCAATGTATATAATCAAAGTGCATATAAATGTTACAATTCAAACACAATCTTAACGACATTAGTTATAAGCCCTCCATCACGCATCTTTTGTTCATTGGTTGACACTGCGTGTCTGATTGACAGGAACAACAGGTGAGGCTGTTAGTCTGAGCAGACAGTCAGAACTAATGTGTGAGCTTGAGCATTGAGGCCTATATTATTTTATTTGTTTTTTCAGTTATCTTTTGATTATTCATATCTTAATTTTTTTTATACATTCTGATATGCGAGCCGGCTCCCAACGTTCACCTACAAGAGCCGAATCGATCGCAAACAACCCATCACTATTTCAGATGTTGGTTTCCTGACACGAAGGACGAGATGCCCACCTGTTTCTGCCCTCTACAATATTTGCAGAACATGATGATGTTTTCGAACTCTAGCCGTGGGAACACTGAGACAATTTGCATTGAATCTATGTTCTCCCTCCACCGGCTACAGTGGACGTTGAAGTGACAGCTGTGGTCACGGTAGCTTTGCTCTCAGCATCCCTAACGTTAGCCGAGAGTTAACGAAGAGACTTCGTTAGTTGAACCTTGCGAATCCCCCTCACCAAATTCCTCTTTCTCCTCATCTCTTTTTCGCTTAAAATAAAATGCAATGTCGCCTATACAGTTACTTTTTTCCATTGTTCACCTTTCCCTCTCTGACTGGACCGTGTCATCACAGAAAACTCCGCTTGTGGAATGTGGGTTTTGTAATTTTTAAACAAATATCTTAAAGGGGAATTACGTTTGTAATCTTAAAATCGCACACTGTGCTCGTAAATAATTTTTCCAGTTCGCACATATCTATTTTTAGGGACAAATGAGAGTGAAATACTCCCACCGTAGAACCCTGTTTACAATAAAGATCTGTATCTGTTATTTGAATTTTTGTCAAAATTATCTTTAAAATACAGTGAATAAGCCTGAATAAGGGACGTTTATTTTTTTTGTTGAGTTTACATCTCTGCTCAGCCATTACAAGCCTCGTTTTGAGCTTTACTTGGGTTCACACATCAGCCTGTTGCTGATCTTCAGAGAAAATATTTCATGACCAAGTAAAAGATTTAGCCTGCAGGGAATAATTATTACAAGTTTTAGAACTGTCTGTCAGGCATTCATGTTAATAAGCCAGGAAGGAATAGCCCAATGATTTACAGACAATATGCTGTATTGTTTTTAGAGCACGATGAACAGGCTCCTCTCATGATCATATGTTTTACGTTGTGCATGTTGAAGTGATACACTTTTGAGGTCTGATCAGAGGCAACGGCACAGAGAGAGAGGAAGAGCACAGCACAGATGAGTAAACCAATAGAGGGCAAAAGGGCTCTGTCTGATCCATTCCTTTCAGCTCCATCTCGACTTAAACACACATTAACCTATGGAACAGAATAAAAACAATCCTAGAACATTTGGAAATAATTTGAGAACTTGTTTTACACAAACACGGTCATCTGATTTGAACTGTGAATGACTGTAGTTCTACACCTGTAGGGTTTTAGATATAAAAATACAAAAACGATACAATGGGATTACTTTTGTACCCATGTAATACGTGTATGCATGGCAATAGCATAAACAGGTGGACAATATAAAGTTATAGGAGATAAATAGGAAATGAGCAGCAGAAATGTGTGCATATCGGAGATCTGAGAAGCGGAAAGGTGCATATCAGCCATTTTTCGATGCTGTGACATCCTCTGGACATAAACAAGATGCTTCTACATAGGCCTCAGACAAAAACATTGGTTGCCCTAAAGCTACTGAAAGCTAAAGCTAATTTCCTCTGATACTGCCAGTGCGTCTTCAATAATAGCAACAGCAAACACTAAATCACTCCCTGAGACAAAAAGCAACATGTGAAATCAGATGTCCAAATCCTACATATTCATATTACAGTAGAAAAAAAAAACAATACCCAATGCAATAGCTGAAATTCTGAAGTGTGCATCCAGCGAACACAAATATGGAGTGGGGCGTTCTCATGAGCGGCTTTTTCAAGCTAAAGTGCTACAGGTACCAAGAAAGCTATTTCTTATGGTTCAATTGTACTTTTAACAAAACCAGAGTAAACCATTTTTGTGGTTGTCGTTAGGATGTCATAGGTCAAACTAAAAAATACAGGTCAAAACAAAATTGCAACATGGCAGATGTAGCATCTCTTGGAATGCATTCATACTACACACCTGCATATCTAAAGAACATACTTCATTAATGGTGGAGGAATAGGTTCATATTCTGAAAGTACAAGAATTTGGACAAAGCTACTGTGTAAACAATGATATAAATATCAAAGCATATAGGATGCACTGCTAAGAGCACGGAGCTTATTAAATTTTGGAGCCCATCAAACAGCAACTTTAATATGATTAGATCAAGGGAAGCGATAAATCCAGCTGTATCAACATGATAAAGAATTGTCAAGATCCTGCTAATGCGGTTTTTCCAAATGATGCAAATCTCATCAGCAGCAGAGTGCTCGAGCACAAAGCCCAATTTTTCTAACCACGTGTCTTTGAACGTACAGAATTCACATGCAGCTAGAATTATTGGCATGAATTAGCGGTTCCACAAGATGGCAACACTCACATTTGAACTAGGGCTGGGCGATAAAACAATATCAATATTTATCAAGATAAAGAAAATCTCACTATATCGACGATAAGCTAAATCCACTATATTTTCGATATTTACTGCGTTTCGTTAAAACACAAGCAGTTCAGCTTTCTCAGGCTGCGTCTCCACTGGGGCGGACGAAATCCGATCAAGGCGCACACAGCGCTATGGGAGAGCTTGCTCCGCACCGCTGTAAAATCCTACGATCCACCTTGAGAGCCTGACACTCAGCTTTCATAGGAATGAATTGAAAACGCTCTCAGCTTCGCTCACAACGCACCAGTGATAATGTGGGGTCAGACTGGATGAACTTGCTAATACTAGCTGCCCTGCTAACGATTAGGCAACGTCGGACACCAGATCCGCACCGCAAGACTTCATGACAACGGTTGCACCCTCTCATCGTCTCTAGTGAAGAGCGCGACAGAATAACAGTGATGTGGACAACAGCTCTGATCTCTCTGTGCTGTAATCTGGAATATTGTTGTCTAGCACCAAACATGCATCATTTCTGCCCTGTGCCGCTCCACACATGTTGCCTCTTTTCCCTGCATGCGTGTAGACATGAAGCGCCGCATGAATTAACGTGGTTTCAAAGCACCTTTTAGACCATAACGTTTTCCCCTTCAAATGTATCTTTATTAATCAGCATGTTACAAGCCTTTAATAATAAACAAATCGATTTCTGTTCTAATTTTGTGATTAATGTAATTAATTAGATGTCTGGAATGGATAAGGAAAGACTAAAATGTAGGACTTTAAAAAAAAGTTTAAGACTATCAATTTAAAACTTTAATGAAAATATATAAATGTTTAAAAAAAATAAAAAGTTCTCATTCCAAAGTCACAAGTGCTTCTATGCCCCCATACTTTGGTATCTTAATCTAAAAGAAACAAAAAAATATTACATTTTCATGAAAAATATTCCAACAAATACTGGACTGCTCTCATATGCTTCAGAACAAACAGATGATCTTTTAACAATTTTCAATTGATAAACTATTTTAATATTTTGGAAGATGATCCCGCAGACCCCACTGCTTTGGCTGTCTCTGGACCCCTGAGCAGTTTTGTAGAGACAGTTAGTTGACAGTTTAGAATAAATTTTTCCTTTTCTTCAATCAACTTTGAAATAAAAGAAAGTGCAATGTGTAAATGTATCCTGATAAATATCGATATCGAACAATATGAAAAAGATTATCGTGATAACAATTTTGGCCATATCGCCCAACCCTAATTTGAACCATCACGAAAAAATGCTAGCTGTAATTGCCTGTAAACAAAAGTAGATGAAGCTAAAAACAACAACAGCAGATATGAATGTCAAGAGCATGTGTGTGAGGAGGTCAGGAGATACCTGCATTTGTATCACTCAAGTCTGAAGGCATATAAAGACATCTTTATGGGTCTAAACTCTTAAAGAGAAATAGTCAGTTTTTTTATAGCAGTCGTAGCGCACATGCACCAACCACCTGTGTGGGTACCATCAAATGAATTATACTTTGACAGGCTTGCATTCGACTGTACACAGACACCGAGTGTTCGCCTCAAAATCCAAGTATATTTTGGACTGATTCAGGTCAGATTATAATCAACATGCAGTAACACAAATACACAAGAGGACAATGGTGCTGTTGTCACACATCATACAAGCACTTCCCTTCTGTGGATCTCTCATATCCTCTCAAGTTGGCACACACTCATTAAACCAAAAGTACTTTTAAGTGATGTGGGTAAGATTCCACTAAGCCATGTGAAAAGTATTCGGTAATCTACTAGTGTATCATATGAAGTGCGAGTCTGTAACAGGTCTATCATAGCGGTCAACATACTGTGTAATGTCTAGCAACAAATGTATTGTAACTTTATGACAACTCACATTTCCTTGTGCTTGTCCTCTGCTAAAATCTGGTCATTTGGCTTGAGTCCATATCTGTATGAAACAACGAAAATACAAAATTGAAACAGCATATTTATAAACAAACATTTCTGATCAAGAACTTAGTATCCAATGTCTGTATGTTAAAAATATATAGTAAATCTGACCACTGTCCAAGTTAACTTATCCTAAAGGTGAATGTGCAGTGTTCCGTTGACACTTTATATTAAACAGCTAAATCACTAAAGCAAATTTAATGCAAGCTGAATTTATCAGCAAACTTACAGAGAACACCCACCCCTGAGATACATGTGACATTTCACAATAAGTTCTTAGACCTGGAACCAAATAAAGGCTCTTTTCTTAAGAGGGGGACTGTGGCTCAGGTGGTAGAGCAGGTTGCCAACTAATCGAAGGGTTGGCAGCTCGATTCCTGGACCACATGACTCAAAATGCGACGTGTCCTTGAGCAAGACACTGAACCCCAAGTTGCTCACAATGGCAGGCTAGTGCCTTGCATGGCAGCTCTGCCGTCATTGGTGTGTGAATCACAGTGTAAAGTACTTTGAAATCCACTAAGGTTAAAAAAAGAAAATTCTCATTCCATCCAGATGTGGAAAAATAAATTTACACTGTCAATTAAGTGAGTTATCTAAAATAGGAGGTACGTGAACTTGATCTGAAATATGAGGAAACAAACACAAAAGGTCAAAACAGCTCATCTAATAAGGTGAATTTTACATTTGAAAAGGATTATGGGACTAGACACTGACTATTAGAGTTAGTTTTGTGACCCATGCCAAATAGTAGACTAAACCTTGTTTACTGATTAAGTAAAACAGTGGGATTAAGCACATAAACCAAATGTTAACTTCCCATGGGACCTTGCGTTGTAGGTGATATGGACTGCATATGTCACAGTCTCAGTTTCAATTCAAGGTCAGCCACAAGTAGTCACAGTACATGACATGCAGGTAAAATATTAAAGGGTTTACGCAAAAATGAAAATGATCATAATTTGCTTACCCCAATGTATATTTCCAAACCCATATGACTAACTTTCGTGATACAAGAGACAATTTGAAGAATTCTGATGCAGCTTTTTCCTCTCTCAACAAAAGTGAATGGTGACTGAGAATAACATTCTGCCAAACATCTATCTTAATGTTCCACGGAAGAAAGTCACATGGGTTTGAAGCGACATAAGGGTGAGTAAAGAATAATAACAGAATTTCTAGGGATGTACGATATATCGTAGGCCGATATATTATTGGCCAATAACAGGGAAAATCACGATATAATTATTACACCGATAAATGGAATTGCTGCCGATAACGTTACGGTTTATTTACTTGAGGCTGAAATTCTCTGACTGCCTGCAGGGTCTTTCTATTAGGCAGACACTCGGGCAGTCCCAAGTGACTGCTTCTATTACTAATCAGCATTAGTAATAGAAGCACATTTATGGTTCATGCTACATATGCCAAACCTTATATAGCAGTCCAAATTCCAAGCTTTTAAATGACACTTATTTTAAAATGAGAAGCTTTTAATGAATAAGCAAGCAGTTTCAAGTTGAAAAATGTAAAAAAAAAAAAAAAAAAAGTTTTTCTAAATATCAGTTATCGGTATCAGCCCAGAAATTCCATATCAGAGCCTCCCTAGAATTTTCATTTTTGGTTCTATTGGCCAAGTTTTTTTCACTTGTCTTCAAAAGACACGAACTCAGAAATTAAATTGACTAATTAATGCAAATTAATTAACAGACCACTAACTATTAGCCTACTGCTGTTCAAAAACATGCTAGCTCTCAGTCAGGCAAGTTGATTTCAATATCTTGAAAGCTAGGCTTTTTTTTTTTTTTTTAAATTGGTCCATGGTGGTCAGTCATTTGCTGAAGCCAGTATCTAATCAGCAAACAGGCAGCTTACTGATCTCTCTTCATGCAACTTGGTAATCTATTCTTTGACTCTGCACAGCAAAAAGCTGGTCTTACAACTTAACCTGCTCAACACCTAGAAGAAATCTAATGGAAATCATTACAGCCAAAGTCTGCCACGGTTGCACCTTTTGAAACAACAGTTTTAGGATTACCCAACCTTGTTTTGCATTATGGATGGCATTTAAAAGAAAAAGAAGCTGGAGTTTGCCTTACTGATAAATAAACTATATTCACTCACTTTCTCTTATTACTTGGTCTGTATAAGACACCTCTAAACCTACTTTGAATTCAGGTCAGTTAAGGTCACCAACTTTACTGAAAACAACTGTACAGAAAAACCCCTATAAGTGTGCCACCTCTTGTTTATGGTATGGCAAGGACACCAATGCAAGTCGGGCACTGGCAGTATGTTTGAGGTTATATAATGCACTGGGTGAGTGGGAAGAGGGGTATTGATTTATTATTATTACTGCTTTCTATGAGAGTAGGCCTGTGTGCCAAATTGGAGATTTCTTTTCACCCTAAGAGGACAAGAGCACTTGGCCTTGCAGTTTAAAAGAGAGGGATACATTTACTCATTTAGCATTCACTTTTATCCAAATCGACTTTAAGACTTACAGATAAGAACAACTTTGCAAAGAAGCAAGCAAAAGAATGTTATGGACCCAAAAGCTGTTGAGCTTTCATAAGTTGCACAAGTTGTTGAGGAGTGTGCATGTGTGTGTGAACAGACTGGATAACCAACCTCATCACAGCAGATGGAAGTACAGCAGGAAAAAGCACATACACCAGTGTTTCCCCAACCTTTTTTCTGCCAAGGCACACTTTTTACGACAAAAAATAAATAAAAATCTACGGCAAATCACTATCCCACATAGGCTAACCATCGTCAATATTTTAACTTTTCAAGAACTCGTCCATGTTTTCAGTCCGTCTTAGTAGCGTGTTTACGTAATGTTTAAAATTCGGCTATGAAAAAAAATCACATTGCGTTAGACTTTCTTATCGTCAGGCATTTAGACGGACAGGGTCTTATAATTCAGTCACAATCTATTATTACCCATCATTTTAATTTTCATATTTTAATGAGAAGACATTTAATAGCTTTTATTTTAGCTCACATTTTCAATCATGAACTTACATGATGAGCATATAGCAGATTATGCATTTATTTATTTATGAAGAGAACAGAGATGCCACATGAAGCAGATTAAGGTTTTTTTTTTTATTCCCCCCGCAGTGACAGCGGAGGCAACTAAAACACGACATATGAACAACGCAATATTACAAAAATCTAAATACGATTAAAATATGAACAAAACACATCCCCTTCGACTTAAACTAGGTGCTGGCCTGTGCGTAATCAAACGCATCAAGGGAGAAAATATGCGGAGGCAATTGTCATTAGATTTTGCATCTTTGCCTCAGACACACATGACCGTTTTAATTTTGGTACTGGAGGCTGAACACAGCGTCAAGCGCCGCATCGACCTCCACATGACAAGAGTTGCAGAAAGCGTCACAGAGAAAAAAAGCTTGCAGTTGATTTGATAGCAGAAAGTAATAATATGACTCCTTTCTGTTTAGTTCAAAGCATTTTCTTGGTGAATTTAAATTGGTCTCTGATATTCGTAAACGATAAGGTAATATTTAATTAAAAGAATTGATGAGACATTCAATGTCTTCACAAATTTAGACAGTTTTTAAATATATCTTGTTGCCTAGTACTCTCAAAGATACTGTTGGTGAAACAAAAGCTTTGGTGTAAAGTGACGTCACTTCATAGACTTCAGTGTATTATGCAGCGCTGACGCGAGTCATGTTAAAGACCCTTAATGCATATAAATAGCACTCACTTTAGCACATTAATCATTGCTCTTCACAATCACAAAAGTGACCGATTATATTCAGTTATACTGGTTTCCTTGTTTTCAAAACAGAATTTCTCAGAAAGGTGAGGAGTTTGGATCCCTGAAATTAATTTTTTTCATGCATTTATTTATATTGTGGACTTTGATAATTTTCCACAGCACACCTGACATTCTTTCACTGCACACTAGTGAAACACTAGCGCACAGTGGTTGGGAAACACTGACATACACTACAAACTACACGCATTGATATACACCAATTTAAAATATTGTCTGTCCCCAACGCATATATGCCCTCATACATGGGGGAATCCCAGAGTTTTACGTAAGAGGGAAACCTGGCAGTGCAGGTAGCAATGGAAAGTTAAGGAAACAAAGCAATAACTCTGGAATATCCGGATATAAAGCAAAACAACATAGAACAAACTAGCAAGTATTTCTCGGATGCCATGCTTGTTATTAACACAAGTGGCACAGGGAAATTATGCTGCTGTGGAGAAAGCGTCTTACTAAACGAGCCACAATTATTTGAAAGTAAAGAAAAAGCAGGATAACAGTGCATGTAAACAATTATGACGATAGCGAGCCTTAAGCAGCTTTCTCGCAATAAACAGCTTTCTGGTGTCCATGTAAACGAGGTATGTGAAAGTTCAAGTCATCCATTAGATGAAAATCAAATTGATTGTAGAGAATCATGTGACTTACTTGTCTAGAAAATCTTTGTCCACCACAGCACAGATGTCAAGCAGGGGGTTTCCCATCCCAAAAAGGGCATTTTGACTGTAGGGGAGACATGTGCTATCAGTTCAACAATTGATTACTTCACAAAGTAATTATAACAGATGTAAGCAATATAACACACAAAAATAAGCCAAAGACCAATGTGATTCACTTGCATGATGCATATTCTAAAGATAACAGGGACATTTCTTCAACCAATGAGACTTACTATTTTCAGCATTTTCAAGAAAAATGCACATAACTCAAGCAACTCAAGCATTTTGTCTGGAGGAGGTTTACCCAACAGAAATTCGGCATGGGAAAATATGCATGAGTCACGTCACGCAAAGAACTACAATACATTACACAATTTGAAAGAAATTTAAGCATGGCTTTATAAACAAATTCATATTAAGCTTCAAGCTAGACAACTGGTTTGAGTTTAATCTTTGATGTATGTTTCTATCAGATGAGGAAACCTTTATATTAGTTAAGGTTGCACAAAACATTATACAGTCATAAATGCTTTAGTTTAAAACATTTAAGAATGCATTGAGACTTGACACAAAAGATAACAAACGAAGCATTAAAGTACGTGAGTGAGTCATTGACTGACTGATCATTCACCCAAGTTAAAGCATGTGGTAGAGACCCTTAAACACAAAAGTTGAGATAAAAAGGACACATTTTGTAGTCTGATTTTTTTTTTTTAAACATTGAGAAATAAAATTTTATTTTTCCACAAACAGTCAACAAAATTCTTCTAATTTCTCTCCACACTTCTACATTCAAAATAAAACAACTGTTTAGTAGAAAACACTGGCAGTTGCTGGGAAACTTGTGAACAAGTCCAGATGTGTCAGTGTGGGAGTTTGCGAAGCAAGGAGGGCTCTAAAACAAATGTTTCAAAGGATAGATTTTCTATTGTACAAAGAAATCAGTGAATATATTGATTTCAGAAAAGCCAACAGATAAAAACTCAACATATCAGCATATGTGGTTATGACAAAACATTATAAAAAAAAAAAATTTTTTTTTTTAAAACACACACACACACACACACACACACACACACACACACACACACACACACACACCACAAGCTGTGAGCTTCCATTACCCTACACAAGCAACATTTCACCGTAATTTTTACACAATTGCGAGTTGATAAATTATATTCTTTAAGAATTATAAACCCTTATAAAATCTGAATCAGCAAATAGTGTCTTACAATCCGATTGTAACCCTACCTGGCTGAAGGCATAAGGATGGCTTGAAGTGAAGTTGATGCTCACTGGAATGAACTAACAGCCAAAGGTGGTTACACGATTTGACCACTTCATTGATATTGCCCACTTTCATTGGACGTTCAGAAACGCCCATCCTCTTTGGAAACGCCCACAGATTACTACATTGAGATTGCCTACTTTGAATGGACAGCTGAAAAGCGCCCATTCCGGTTTGAAAACATCCACAGATTGTGCAACGCCCATTTACTGTTCCGCAGAGATACTTCTTCTGGGATGAGGTGCCCTTCTGGAGAAAGAAATTATATTTGCAAATATTCACTTTGTAGACGCTTTTTATCCACAGCGTCAAAGCGATAAAGACATGATTAATATTAAAACGCTCTCTGCGTATTTTTTAATTTTGTATTATTGTTAATTTATGTAAACATGCGCTAGATGATGGTTTTCGACTGTTACGTCGCGTCTCTTGTTTTGCAAGGCAGCAGATCAGGAGCAACAGGAGAGGGACGCTCGACACTTGAGAGGGTCAAAGTGCGTAAAAAATGCGCATTAATTAGTATTGACGTTGCTTGAGAGGGAAATGTGCATTAGTTCATAAGGTGAACAATCAGATGGCAGAGCTAATATAAGTTCTTTCCTTTCCTTTTTGTTAAACTTAACTGTGGTCTGTCCAATTGTTGCTCTGCTAAAACATAACGTTATATATATGATAAAGAATAATAAAGTAAGCCCTTAAACTGATGCTGAACTGATTATATAAAGCAAGCTGTTTTCTACAATTTATGGTGTATAAAACTACATACATAAAGCCTTTGTCAGTCCAGCAAAGTAATAACTTGAGTAACTTTGGAATTTAACTGCATAATGTTAAATATCACCAGGTCTGAATATCAGGCATCATATGCTCAAATTGTGTGTTGCGCAAAGTTTAGTGCCACACTTTCACACAAAAAAGAAGATGAGACAGAAAGAAAGAGCGGAGGGAGGCTGCTAAAGGGGGTGTTACTTTGCAAAATTGGATTCAAAACACCAGCAAGCAAGCAGGTGAATCATGTGATGAAAATATCTAGCTAAAGATCCTGCACAGTGCACGCTGTCTACAGGAAAGTATTTATCCTCAAAATAATTTGGGAGGAAGTCATTTATAAGTTTGTGTTTGCAAGTAAAGCATATTTTAATGAAACTAAAAATTTTAATTTATGGAATAAAAAAAAATGTGTTATATACAGTACATTTTTCAGCTGGTTGAGCATGGCGCTAGCAACACCAGGATCATGGGTTTGATTCCCAGGGAACACACAAATTGCTAAAATGTATACATGTAATGCACTGTAAGTGGCTTTGGATAAAAGTGTCTGCCAAATGCATAAATGTAACACTATTACAATCACAAGGCACCCAGTGAGTGAAAGTGTTCTGAGCATCCAGAGTCAGGTACAGTGGTGAGAGGATTTTTGTGACTTACTGTAAAGGGACATAATCCTAAGAGTTTGATAAGGAGCAAGATAGACATGGGAATCTTAGAATGGAACACTAGTATTAACAGCAACAACCACAGTAGTAGTATTAGCATGAAACCTAATTATTAACAATCAAACTTTGAAAAGTCTGTTAATCATTCTCTGTAACTTTTTTTATTTGTATTTTATTTTTGGAGGGACGGGGGCTTTTTCTTAGTTTGAGCCGCTGCCCCTCAAAATGTCTGTGCATGGTTCCGCATGACAGTATACTTGTTTCCAACAACATTGTTTTACATGTTATGGTGAAAAATCTAAATATTACAACCAATTACACACCCTGCAATGATCACAAAATGTTTTAAAACATGTGTGGATATAGCATAAATCAAAAGGACACTTGTATGGTGTGAGCATGCATAGACCAATTACGGGATCAAAATCCTGTCAAAAGTATTGTGGTCACGGATCCAAAAATAATAAGCATGAATCAAAAAAATAATAAAATGCACATAAAAAATAAAGTGCAAAAATAAATAAAAAGTGCAGATCAAAATGATTAAAAAATAAGCATTAATCAAAAATATATAAAACATTTAAAATATGCGGCCAAATTAGCAAAGTCATCAGAATTGCAAACAAAATCATGTTTTCCTTGGTTATATTACTGTTTTATTTATTTGTACACTTACGCTGTATTTTTCTTTGCTTTTGTTTCCAAGTTCTGCACTTGGGTTTTATGTAAATCAGGGGGTGTTTTGCATACCTATTGGTCCACTAGTTCTTGATCGACAGCTCCTCCTCTAGCCAATCATTCAAAGACGTGAGGTGACGTCACTCCAATGCAACTCTGTGGCTGCTGCTCAATATTATATTATTTGAGGTTAATAGATATGCTGCTTGTGTCGTTTTGAGTATTTTCTGCCAGCTCTATTAGTTATTGATCCAGCTAGTAAAAACCTGCATCAAACATCCATACCAACCCAGCCTTGTTTTTTGTTTTAGATATGCAGCCAATAACCTAAAAACAAGGAAGTCTTAAATAATACCTAAACTAAAACTCCGCTAACTAAATTCAGCTGACTCGATACATGTGTTTATGGACTATGATAATGGCCGACTCGGACAACACATTGTTTCCTATTGCTGGCAGAAAATACTCAAAACAGACACAAGCAGCATATCTATCAAGCACAAATAATATAATATTGAGCAGCAGCCACTGAGTTGCATTGGAGTGACATCACTTCCCCTCTGAATGATTGGCTAGAGCAGGAGCTGTCGATCAACAATTAATTTACATAAAACTCTACTCACAAGTTTTGGAAAACCAAGTGCAGAACTTGGAAACAAAAGCAAAGGAAAATACAGCACAAGCATACAAATAAATTAAAAATTGTCAGAGAGCACAAAAAGCAGTAATATAACCAAGGAAAACATGATTTTGTTTGCACTTTGCTTTAATTTGCTTAATGTTTGCTTTTATTTATTTTTTTGCAGCATATTTTAAATCCGTGTGTGTATATGTGTATATATATATATATATATATATATATTTGATTCATGCTTATTTTTCTTTCTGTGCTAATTATTTTGATATGTGCTTTTTATTTATTTTTGCGTTTATTTTTTTGATCTGTGCTTATTTTTTGATTCAAGCTTATTATTGTTGGATCCGTGACCCAATAATGTTGACGGGATTTTGATCCCATACAAAAGCAATATGTGTTAGTGTGTGCTCATTAAACCTTTAGCAATGTGAACGCACGAGGGCTCCGTTTGTAGTAGAGGCTCATGTAGCCTACATTCGAAGCAACCGACTGCACAACAAAAGACACGTGGAGCTCGATTTACACCGGCGGGACGCACTCCAATGGTCGATAAATAATACCCCCAGGGCAGCGTCTGTTCAACACTATTAGTCATAAATACAGCAACACAGAGCCTTGCCCATTTATAAAGCTTCAGTGCGGCAAAACTGTGGATACTGTTCACGCTTTGAGAAAGTCTGTAGGATCACGAGTTTGCGATATTAGATTTGCGGCAAAACTGACAAATGCATACCAACATTACTGCAGAGAGCTAGAACCTGGCATGGCATTATTATAGGCAATGGGAAAAAATATCTACCTCAACAACTAACATTTGTTGCAAGTCATGATTTCATCTAAATTAAATCAGCTGCAGGGCATGCATCAGTATTGCTCATAGTAAAATGGAAAATGTATCATGAGACACTCCTTTCCAATACGACAACAATGTACTTTTGAGAAATGGCACTGAGTTGACAGCACATGGTCAAGCAGATCAGACCTCAGACCCAACAGTGTTGGCACACAAACCCCGTGTTCAATAAAACATGTTTACTGTACCTGAGCTTCTTTTCCTCGAGTTTAATCTTTTTGGCTTTAGGTTCATCGGACGTCATGCTGTAATTATCGTTTACTATCTATCAGACACACTTGGAAGCGAATGAATTAAGTATCTGTCGTTTTATGTATCTGACAATTATACCACAGTCCGTTAGCTGCCCCCGTATTGCCGGAGCAAAAATTATTTCACAGCCTAATATAAACTTCTATAGAGCACCGCATTTCCAAAAGTATTGTTTATCATATTTCTTATAAAACATTTTTAATTGAGACTCAATTCTGTTCCGTGTTTTATATCAACTTTACATTTGAGTCAGGCGTTTATTTCGAGGCATGCACTGAGGAGGAGGATTGTCACATCTGCAAGGCAGGAAGGAGTATTTGGTAGAAAACATTCACCAAGACAGCTGTGTGGTGTTAAATCTTATTTAGAATAAGTTTTCGATCTTTTTATTATTGGACATTTGGCTGTCTGGGTTTGTTCGCTGACATTATTACCCCAAATAATCGGTAGACATTGAAGAGCCTGTAACTTCTCTGTCGGCATACACAATTTTTAGGCTTAGTGTTTTTTTTGTGTGTTTTATTAAAACGTTCATGGTTCCGTTTGCATCGCACATTCCAGCATTATCTTTAACAATTCTGGTTGTTTTGGTTGTATTTTTGGGGTACTAATATATATATATATATATATATATATATATATATATATATATATATATATATATATATATATATATATTAGTACCCCAAAATACTATATATACTGTATATATATATATATATATATATATATATATAATTGCACACACACACACACACACACTGGTGGCAATAGTTTGTAATAATGTACATATTTTGCTGTTTCGGCAGGAAATTGGTACATTTAATTCATCAAAGTGGCACGCAACTGATCACACAGCATAGTCAGGACATTACTGATGTAAATACCGAACCATCACTATTTTGAAAAAAAAAAGTAATTTTTGAAAAAAATCTAGACAGGCCCCATTTCCAGCAGCCATCACTCCAACACCTTTTCCTTGAGGACTCATGCTAAATTGCTAATTTGGTCATGGAAAATCACTTGCCATTATATCAAACACCGCTGAAAGCTATTTGGCTCGTTAAATTAAGCTTAACATTGTATTTGTGTTTGTTTTTCAGTTGGTAAATGGTCTGCACTTATAGCGCTTTTTTTTTTTTTTTTTTAACCTTAGAGGTTACCAAAGCGCTTTACACTGTGTCCCAATCACCCATTCACACACACACACACTCATACACCAATGACGGCAGAGCTGCCATGCAAGGTGCTAGCCTGCCATTGGGAGCAACATGGGGTTCAGTGTCTTGCCCAAGGACACTTCGGCATGTGGAGTCATGTGGGCCGGAAATCGAACCGCCAACCCTGCTATTGGCAGGCGACCCACTCTACCAACTGAGCCACAGCCGCAATATTAGGTAAAAAAAATGTCAGTTAATTATTGTTTTGAGGATTGAAGGCTTTACATTTCTTGAAATTGGCAAAAAGCCGAAGCTCCAGCCAACCTCCATTCCCTTAAAACTATCTTTCTAGCGATAATGACACTGGTTAGGACCCAACTTTTTATGTGTCTATTCTCTACATCGATGACCACCCCATCGCCCAAAGTACAGAATCTGGAGCAAAATGAAACCCGAGTGCCCAATACGTCACACACAAAACTCTGAACCTTCGACCAAAATTGTTGTATCGTAACACACCACCAAAAGACATTGGTTATGTCTCCATCCTCTGACTGGCATCGCCAGCAGGTGGGTGTGTCTTTAAGACCAAGTCTATACAATCTAGTGGGGGTCCAATATAATCAGTGTAAAATCTTTAATTGCATAAGGCGCACCCTTGCTTCTCTAGATGCAGACTTAAAAAAAATTAATTAATCCTACCCCACACTCCCTCCTCCAATATCAAATTTAAATCTTTCTCCCATAATCTCTTGATAGAAGTTAATGCTACATTCCCCAGACTCTGAATTACACTGATGCCTCATAAGCTTTTCCAAAAGCAGTAAGCACTCCCAGAGTGTCTGCCTGTTTAGGGGGTGTATGCTTTTCCCAAAAATAGTACAGATCAGATGGCGCTGCTGTAAATACCTAAAAAACCGAGATCTAGGAATCCCAAAATGTTGAACAAAATTTTCAAAAGATCTCAACACTCTGCTCTCATACTGTAGGTCACCGAGTGTAGTAACTCCCCTCATAATCCACTCTGACCAGCAGAAAGGGGACTTATTAATACACAATTTTGGGTTCAGCCATATGCTCGAAGCAACATTTAAATAAATGTCTGAATTAAACACTCTGTACACTTTTGTCCATACCAAGTGCAAATGGAGGATAACGATGTGTAACTTAACTTCTCCGGTTTGTTTGATAGAAAGGCTTTGCAATGGTGAAATAGAGGCAAGAACTTCTGTTCAACATAAAAACAGAGGTGCTCTCTCAGGTGGATGTGACCATTCCAAATGTCTGGGACCAAAAGCATAATAATAAAACAAAATCTTAGGTAGGCCTAGCCCAACTTTCTCGATCGGCCTGTGCAGATTACTTAAAAATATAATCTGGGACGTTTACCATTCCAAATTAAGGACTTCCCTATTCTATCACAACCCTCTACAATCATGTTGGAGAAAGAATGGTCTTTGGCTAGTAAGTTTTAGCTTTTACTCGCCAGACTTTTGACGATATGTATGCATAATGTAACTAAAAAATATATTAAGCAAAATGAGAGAGGGGGCCTCTTCATATAAATTCATGCAATATAGTATAGTTATTTTTTATATATATATATATATATATATATATATATATATTTAGCTTTATGATTTTAATCACATTTTAGCTTTTTAAATATTTCACATTCTATCAATTTATATGATGTCATAAAATCGAATTTTTAATAATGTTACAAGCTGCTGTCACTGTTTGAAATTTCGTACACATTTTTATCAAAACAATTCACAAGGTAGGAACCTAATAATGAAAATTAGGTGTCATGATTGTGAAAATTGGTAGATAATTAATTGTCAAACAAATAATTACGATTATGGTGATTAATTGCCTGTTTTAGGGCTATGATGATTAATTGTATGTTTTAAGTTTTTCACGAATATATGTTGATTAATTACCATACAAACTCACTGTGTGTGTTTCATGCATACACAAAGTCATTTATACAAATTTAGCTTGGGTCATATAATAAAATAAGGGTATATGATTTCCTTTTCAGGCTTCAAAAATGTATGAATATATAATATACAAATTAAAAGTATCAAATTTAAAATAATTAAAATAATATTTTAATTATCAAAATAGGTCTAAATAACTAAAATAGCCTATATCTGTCTTATTTGTCCGATTTACTTTTGATCCATTGGACTTTTTCAATGTTTTGTTTTCTTTTGCTTTTGTAACCCAGCCAACTTGTTTAGCTGTTGTATTATATTATTTTATTGTAAAGGAGGACACGGGGAACTCAAGCGGTTTAATTAAGTAACTTGGGTTTTTACAGGGGTGCCACAACATGTCAGCTTCACACTTCCA
This sequence comes from Xyrauchen texanus, assembly GCF_025860055.1. Classification (NCBI taxonomy): domain Eukaryota; kingdom Metazoa; phylum Chordata; class Actinopteri; order Cypriniformes; family Catostomidae; genus Xyrauchen; species Xyrauchen texanus. Next base: position 19,928,423 of record NC_068299.1, on the reverse strand, counting down.
AAATAACTTCAGAATACTCTTTTCAGCTTCATAGTGCGCTTCTAGACCCAGGCTCTCTCTCCCGGTCTGCTGGCGGTGTGACTCTTTTATGCCGTTCTCCCCGTGCTCACTGTAATTAGAGACAGGTGTTAGCAGGGGCGAACATTTCATCAAAATGTTGGGGGGGCAATAAACATAACAATTCTCAAGAGCAATTTTTGAAGGGGACACCAAGGTTTTTTTTGTTGTTGCCCCATTTGCATTTGTATTATTTTATTTCTTAAACAATTATTTTAAGAATATATCATTATATTATTTACATTACACATATTTTAATGATATTTTGGGGGGGGGGGCAACCCTCAGATAGGGTTAAAAAGGGTCAAAATTAACTTAATTTACTTAATGCCTTGTTTTGGCCACTGAAAAGCACCCGGCAGATAAGCCGTTACCAGGTAGTATGCTGTCAGAGCCAAAGCTTCTGATTTAGACCAATTAACGCTGTATACCAAGAACTTAGAAAAGGAATTAATGGGGGGGTCCCATGGCACCATGCGAGGGATGGACGTGTGAATGGCGAGCTCTGCAACCAATGCAATGCCCTTCATAAAGTCAATGGAATGAGTAAGTTATTGTGTGATACTGTCTATGAAGCTGAGTGGACCTAGCTCACTGAAAGTCACTTTACTGTCAGAGGCAACTGGGCGACTTTTTTGTTTCTTTCTGTGCTGGTTCCACCTAGCGGCTGGAGTTTGTTTTGTGGAGGAAAGCACCTTCAGAACAGGTATGTGGATGAATCTACACGTCTTTGTGTTTATCCCGCCTATTGGCTGGAGTTTGTTTTATAGATTATTTTCTGATGTGTAATTCTCACAAAATTTGTATAAAAGCACCGGACTTGAGCAATCTGATGGTAAAGTTGTCACGGGGACTCTCGTAGGCATACGTGGACTGTTTGAGTTTAGAAGGATGGACGACGGTTGGCCCTGTCGTGCACAGGGTTAATGCGCATTTATTTATTTTTTGGTTCGGGGGGTTGGGGGGTTCAGGGTTTGATTGTTGCACTAATGTTGGAATGTGCATGGTCTTCATTTTATTTTTGACACACAATCAATTTTTTTCTAATATGTAAAATGTTAGTATGAGTGGATTGTCTCTCTCCACGTGGAATGCGAATGGGTTGCGGAACCCCATAAAAAGAAGGAAGGTTATTTATTTTCTTAAATGTAATAAATATGATATTGTGTTTATTCAATAAACGCATCTTGCACTGCAGGAAGCTGAAACATTTGGGAAGATGTGGGGTAGACATGTTTTCTTTAGTGCTGGCTCAAGTAATAGCAGGGGAGTCATTACATTGATAATTAAACACCAAATGTCTCAAACTGATTAATGATAAATTAGGAAGTCATTATTGTTTTAGCAGAAATTCAGGGGATTTTGAAAAAGTGATTTTGGCAAATATTTACGCACCTAACGTTGATGATCGGGGCTTTTTTATAGATCTTGAAGGGATGTTGCAAGCCACTGGCACCCCTCATTATGTAAACCAAGCGAGTGTAAGAGTTACCCTCCGATTTCCCTGATTCATATACGGTTCGAGAATACTTTTATTGGATGGATTAAGTTACTTTAAGCGTGTGGCACATCGGGAATCCGGACAAGTGTTTCCAACTTAATTGCGGAGCACCGGTCCTGGAAGTGCCCAGGTTCCCCGCAGACACCTGCAGCAGTGGATTCACCAGCCTGTGGCAGAGAGGGTAAGGGCAACCAGGGGAGTTCAACGGTCCACAGGACCGGGGAACGGGTTTTGGGGTCATGATTCCCCATTTCTGGGGAATCGGAACAGGATGAGGGGAAGGAGAGGGAGATGGAGGAGAGAGAGAAGAGGAAGAGGACTCGCCAGCCCCCGAATACACCAATGTATGGTCCTCAGCCAGCTGGACCGCCTCATCCAGCAACGCTGGGCAGTGGCACTGGACCCACTCTGCCGTTCCTTTCGGTAGCCGAGGAATTAACTGCTCCAGCACCACCAGATTCCCATCTTGGAAAGCGTGACATGCGTAATGGCCATGAGTGGGTCCAGGGTCCTCCGCTTGAGCCTGGAAAAGCACCTGGAACCGCTGCTCCTTTTCCAGTCACAGCTCAAGCAGAGACTGATGTTGCACTTGGTGCTGGTGAGGGTCTTGAATACTCCCTCCTAATCCTGGGTTTGGGCACCACTGTAACCACTGGATATGTCAAGAGGAGGAAGCAGGAATCTGCGTATTCTTTTCTCAATGAAGCCATCTATTTACAATATGCAACGTGGCTTTTCAGCACACACACACACACACTTAAACACATACTCAGGCGTTGAAGCATAGCTATCTCTCCTCTGGCTGTTCAGACTGCCCTTTTATCCCTCCCAGCTGTCACTGCAAACACAAACAGCTGTTAGAGATAATTTCCCACAGGTGTCAATCCTTACCATTTTTACTCTCTCTGCCTCGCTCTTCACAGACGTCACTCGGCCACATCACCACACCTACGTTAGCTTGCCACAAAACAATAAAACTCGCTATATATGTTTGTGAGAGTGTACTGTATGTTTTCAATCCACAGAACTCCAGAATCCTGGATGATGTGAGCTTTCATCCGTGTGTCTTGATTTGATCAACATTATCTTCTATTGTATGGAAAAGAGCATCTTTGACATTCTGCTATAAATAACTTGAAACCCATGAGGGTGAGTAATTAATGACTGAATTTTAATGTCAGGGTTAACTATTCCTTTAAAAGATAATTCTTAGTATGGAATTACACTGTTAAAGCACCTTTTATTATTTCAATGCATGTCATTGAAACTTAATAGTACTCACTATTGTCCTATAGATTTTGGTGTGGGACATGGAATCTTAACCATCAGAAGCTTCCTAATCTGAAAGGAAGTCTCAGTGTGCAGTCTGGAGCTCCTAATCCTGAACATTGACCTTAAAATCCAACAATTAGCAATCTCTGGTAAGTCAGACCCCCTTTATAAACTTCTGTCATTACTCATTGCCAGGTGGGGCATTTAAAAGATGTAAATGTGGAGTTAAAATTAGAGATGCACCGATCGACCGGCCAGGGACCAGAATTAGCCGATTTTCCGCATGCTCGGCCCAGACCGGTGATCGGCCGGTCAGCCTCATGTCTTTCCGATTTCAAGCCGGTCCGTTTTGTTGCCAGCGGCGCAGGCAATAACGTCACAGCCACAGGTAAACATGTCATTGCCGTGGAAGATCTTCACTGTGAGTGAAGAATACTTAAAGTTCGAAATGTGTAATAATTGTTAGGCCAAAGTAAACCGCGGGGGAACCACCACAATAACTTTCGGAACAATAAACCTAATTAGACATTTATAAAACCATCACCCAGCTGAAAATGCCCATTTTAAAAAAGAAGCTAAAAAGTGAAAGCGGCTAAAGCTAGCCAGAGCTCAGAGCCAGCCACAAGTCAGCAGCCTCTCCCATCATCCCTTGGTATGAGCAATGAAAAGACCAAAGCAATTACGAGGAAAATTATGGAATTCATGGCCCTGGATGACCAGCTGTTCTCCATAGTTGAGGACAGAGGCTTCAGAAATCGGATAAATTTCCTCGATACAGAGTAGGTGGTTATTTTCCGACGTCGCGTTGCCCGAGTTGTTTAATCTCGTGTCATGTAATGCACACAGCCTGTTATCTGTCAACATTTGGGTACACAAATCCGGGAGAGGGGAAGTGGGGTGCTGGATGGCAGAGGCAGGCTAAATACATACAAATTGTGCCGTTGTGATTTAACGTAATGTTTCCCACCGTATCCGATATTAAAATCAGTGCGACACATTGCAAAAGGCGTGGGCATTGTCGATATGGCTTCGGGATATGAAATTCAATTCTTCCATCCAGCTGTTGTTAAATGTACATGTATATTTTGTTTTTTTCACTGGAGCACCAGCTGAGTCTTCTCCTCCCATCTACCAGTGATGCTTGATTTAACATCTCGCGTCTACTTCCTGCGCGGATATCAACAGCGCAAATGGGTTTTGGTTGCCAGATTTAGGTCATCCATGATTTGTAATGTGTATGATGTGTCGATTGTGTGAGTAGGATGCGTTTCATTCAAGATCTGGCAACTGGACCACCTTGGAATAATATATTGATGTGATTATTCATATAATTTGGTTTGGGCCATACAAATTACAGGAGTTTTTTTGGGAGAAATAACAAAATAGGAGACTCCCGGGAAAAACGGGAGTGTTGACAGGCACAAGCCGATTCCGAAGCAGTGCTCAGTTTTACAACTGATATTTGGACATCTAACGTAAGTTGAGCGTATTGGACACTTCAGTTTTTCAGATCTTTGGAATTTTTTTGTTAGACGAGTAATAAAGAGAAAAAGGTCCATTTATAAAAATAGTGGAAAATGACATCCGTTATATAAAGCAACTCATTTGCAGTTAATTGTTATTTCTACCTCTTTCCAGTCACAGAGCACTTTATTTTGAGGGTTGTTTAAGTGAGAGAAGATCCTGTAACTTAGTGCAGTTTGGGGGAAATTGTAATGTTTCGGAAAATCAGAAAGAATCGGTATCGGCAGGTCACATTTGCAAACAAATCGGAAATCGAAATCGGCCAAGAAAATTGCAATCGGTGCATCTCTAGTTAAAATGCTCATGGAAGGAAACTTAAAAATGGAATCTGACATAACTTTCCTCTTATGCCATACTGGATTGAAAGTGAATTGACTTGATATGTACAGAGAGAAATATAAAATATTCAAAGATGTGAAATATGTGACCAAACATGGGAAATTCCAGGTCAGAACATCAGGCTGGCTAGAGATGTTTCAGAGGATGATATGCCATAAAACTTATTAGAGGTGCCTTTTTCTAAGTGACAAATCATACAGGATTGCAGCCTGCACACAATCTCCCTTATTTTTAAAACATTTAAGTTAAGTTTGTCATCATACTATTTATCTTTGTTTTGGGGGAAGAAACTGGGAATTTGCAAGTGAAAGTATTTCCTTTGGGAATCTTTATCTTCAGATAAGTAACATTCCATTGATGTGTTACATTTAAGTTTAATACTTTACAATAAGGTACAAATGTTGTATACATTTGTTAACTTAAAAGTGATAAAAAATGAACTAACAATGAACAATGGTTTTACAGCAATTAATGTTAATTTCTATAAATACACAAACATATAATTGAAAGTTGTTTTAATATTCGTTAATGCATAATGAACTAACATAAAATAAAAAATTATATATTCATACAACAATATACAGGTGAAACTCGAAAAATTAGAATATCGTGCAAAAGTTCATTAATTTCAGTAATTCAACTTAAAAGGTGAAACTAATATATTATATAGACTCATTACAAGCAAAGTAAGATATTTCAAGCCTTTATTTGATATAATGTTGATGATTATGGCTTACAGCTTATGAAAACCCCAAATTCAGAATCTCAGAAAATTAGAATATTGTGAAAAGGTTCAGTATTGTAGGCTCAAAGTGTCACACTCTAATCAGCTAAACACCTGCAAAGGGTTCCTGAGTCTTTAAATGGTCTCTCAGTCTGGTTCAGTTCAATTCACAATCATGGGGAAGACTGCTGACCTGACAGTTGTGCAGAAAACCCGTCATTGACACCCTCCACAAGGAGGGAAAGCCTCAAAAGGTAATTGCAAAAGAAGTTGGATGTTCTCAAAGTGCTGTATCAAAGCACATTAATAGAAAGTTAAGTGGAAGGGAAAAGTGTGGAAGAAAAAGGTGCACAAGCAGCAGGGATGACCGTAGCCTGGAAAGGATTGTCAGGAAAAGGCCATTCAAATGTGTGGGGGAGCTTCACAAGGAGTGGACTGAGGCTGGAGTTACTGCATCAAGAGCCACCACACACAGACGGGTCCTGGACATGGGCTTCAAATGTCAAACGTCTTACCTGGGCTTAAGAAAAAAAGAACTGGTCTGTTGCTCAGTGGTCCAAAGTCCTCTTTTCTGATGAGAGCAAATTTTGCATCTCATTTGGAAACCAAGGTCCCAGAGTCTGGAAGAAGAATGGAGAGGCACACAATCCAAGATGCTTGAAGTCCAGTGTGAAGTTTCCACAGTCTGTGTAGGTTTGGGGAGCCATGTCATCGGCTGGTGTTGGTCCACTGTGCTTTATTAAGTCCAGAGTCAACGCATGGCCGTCTACCGGGACATTTTAGAGCACTTCATGCTTCCTTCAGCAGACAAGCTTTATGGAGATGCTGACTTCATTTTCCAGCAGGACTTGGCACCTGCCCACACTGCCAAAAGTACCAAAACCTGGTTCAATGACCATGGTATTACTGTGCTTGATTGGCCAGCAAACTCGCCTGACCTGAACCCCATAGAGAATCTATGGGGCATTGCTAAGAGAAAGATGAGAGACATGAGACCAAACAATGCAGAAGAGCTGAAGGCCGCTATTGAAGCATCTTGGTCTTCCATAACACCTCAGCAGTGCCACAGGCTGATAGCATCCATGCCACGCCGCATTGAGGCAGTAATTAATGCAAAAGGGGCCCAAACCAAGTACGGAGTACATATGCATGATTATACTTTTCAGAGGGCCAACATTTCTGTATTTAAAATCCTTTTTTTTATTGATTTCATGTAATATTCTACTTTTCTGAGATTCTGAATTTGGGGTTTTCATAAGCTGTAAGCCATAATCATAAAGATCATATCAAATAAAGGCTTGAAATATCTTACTTTGCTTGTAATGAGTCTATATAATATATTAGTTTCACCTTTTAAGTTGAATTACTGAAATTAATGAACTTTTGCACGATATTCTAATTTTTCGAGTTTCACCTGTATTTATAAATCAAAATGTGATGTAAAAAAGTCTTGTTTGTTGTAATCCATGACATCTATGTTAATGAATAGAACATTCTTGTAAAGTGCTGTCGATGTAATTCATATTACTTCTCTGACAGAAACACTCTGACTCTGAACATTTGTTATAGTCAGTGTAATTTGAGAATGAGTATTACAAGACTTGGGTTTCATATTAACTGAGGTACTTTACATTAATTACATCATTTAATGTACTACAATCATTGATAATGGTACAAACTCATACTTGAGAATTTCCGCACATAGAGAAATATATTTTTTCATTGAATCATTTGTCATTTCATTACTTTTGTGTTCAGTGGCCTTTCAGTGGGAACAATAATTTTAAGAGGCCTCAGTCACACACAAATGGCCTTTAAATACACAACCATGCATAGAATAACAATCTTCCAATCTTCTCCACAAGCATATCGCAGCTCTGTGGTCAGCAGCAGGTGTATTCTGTCTCAAAAGGAACCTCTACTCAACACTTCCAATCAAGAGATGACACCTCTCATTTGTGTCCAAGAAATTGCTTAGTAATAACTACACGTTAGTTTGCCAAGTACGCCACATTTAAAGCTTTCCAAAGAATTTGCTCTCACAAAGGACACACAATTATTTTTTAAATGTAAATCAAGGGAACTGCTTAATTGCATTTAAAGATATGTATTTAAACCCAAAGCCCTCAGATTTATAATGTATGGAAATAAAATGACGTCCCTGTGTGCTTGTTTCCAGCTCTGACAAATGGCTGTTCATTACGATATGATTATAATGAATTCACTTGAATACACCTGAAAGTTTCATGAGTAGCACAGAGAAAATGTCTTGGAAGTTACCACCAAGAGTCCTTTATTCACTGAAGATTTTTTTATACTATCTAACTTTCCAGACATGCAGTGTAATCTATTACTCATTATCCAGTAACTGAAATCTGAAGTGCACTATCTTTTATACATGAGACAGCAGCTTGTCCCTTTGTTCAAATATATATGTAATAACTGTTTTATTATGGGGCACATATGATGTTGTACTTTATGTGACATTGATGGAATATATATGTGTTATATATACATTCACAAAACAATATTTTCACCCTTTCTAATGTCACCATAACCCAAAACATGCTATTACACATAAAATGCAGCCCTGTAAACTTCACAATGAGGCACTATATCGGGGCTGACAAGGGTACTCTTCCCAATGGATATGTTACAGAAAGATTTTAAGTGAATGCAAGGCAGTGCATCATCTGATAAATTGTTAGCTGTACAGAAAGTGCAGCTTAACATTGTTCCTCTTCAGTATTGTGCTACAAATTCCATAAATACAAATCTATGTTACTACCTAAGGTAAAAGTTACACTTGCCGTCCTTAATTATATCCAAAGAGTGGTATCACATACAAACAAGCCACCTGAGTCTTGTGTAGTAGTTATCCATTTGATCTAAATGGAAGATACATTACTGTGCAAAAGTCTTTGAAGTTTCACATCAACATTTGTCTTAAGATGGTTATTTATATCTGCTACTTTAGTGTCAATAGGAAATATACATTTTCTATTGCGACAAGGAGCCTGCAACAGATGGCATGGCCCTAACAAAGCCCCCCACTGAAAATCGTGTCAGTCTGAGATTACATAAAGTGACAGAAGTAATTGAGACAGCCTAAATAGATAGAATAACTCTGGTGAATTCTCAAAGAAGCTTGGAACATCCTATCTGCCAACAACCAAGGAAAACTGTGTCCAGGTGTAAGTAGGCGAATTGGGGCTGTTTTGGTTGCGTACACACCAAATATTAATTTGGCTCTTTTTCTGTTTACTGGACTTTGTATGACATCGATTAATGAAAACTATTTGTCCTAATTTTTTTAAGAAATCCTCACTTTGAAAGTTTTTCCACAAGTACCTAAAACGTTTGCACAGTACTGTACATTAAGACAGGTCCTTCATCAATATACGTCTATTGAAATACAAACAGAAGCACACTAAAAGTGGTCAAATTTGAATCTATAAATTGTTTTAACTGTAAAAAGACTGGCTTTGATGTTCATTTTAGCCAGGTACCAGAGAAAAACAGTTAAACTGTTGTGATAATTGTGCTTCTCTTTTTGAAGGGATATGAGAAATCTAATTCACATCCTCTCTCACACAAGTTTAACAGAATGAAAGAAAAAATAACAACAATTGTATTAAGAAAGAATGGCATGTCTACATACATTTACATTAAAGTACCGTTTATATAATAGCTAAAGAATATTAAGTTCACAAAAAAAGTCTTTGGCATCCACCATGCAAGATACTTCTCTGTAATGTCTCTGTAGTTGCATGACCCATACAAAAAAATCAAAAGGCATCATCCCATGTAATAAATAGCCAAGCAAAATTCATTATAAATATGAGCTATAAAAGAACAGTTAATTATAGCAAATTATAACTTAACCAATAAAGCCTAAAAGTCAATGTACTTAAAGGGATAATTCACCCAAAAATGAAAATATTCTCACCATTTACTTACCCTCTAAAGAATTAACTTTCTTTCTTCTGCAGAACACAAATTAAGATTTTTTTTTTAGAAGAATATATCTGCTCTGTACATCCATACAATGTAAGTGAATGGTGACTAACACTTAGAAGCTTCAAAAACAGGAACATAAACGCAGTATAAAAGTAATACATACAACTCCAGCGGTTTAGTCCATGCCTTCTGAAGTAATCCAGTCAGTTTGGGTGAGTACAGACCAAAATATAACTCAATTTTCACTATAAACCTTGACATCAGCAGTCTCCTTGGCAACCATGATTCCAAGCTCAATTACCCTTCCTATAGCACCATCAAGTGCTCTGTGCATGTGTCAAACACTAGGAAGTGTAATCAAGTTTGAAATCATGAGTGTGCTTGGAGACTGCAATGTACAGTGAAAAAGGAGTTATATTTTGGTCTGTTCTTATCCAAAACTAGATTAACTAAATTAGATTTGGTCACCATTCACGTGCATTGTATGGACCTACAGAGCTGAAATATTCTTCTAAAAAATCTTGGTTTGTGTTCTGAAAAAGAGAGATAGATATCTGGGATGGCATGATGGTTGGCATTTTTTCTGATGGCATGATGGTTGGCATTTTTTCTGATGGCATTTTTGGGTGAACTATAATTTTTATGTATATTTGCGAATAAACATGATCTGTGATAAGGATCTGATTAATTCAGACAGCATTAAGAAATATAAATATATACATTTTTAATAAGAAAATGTAACTGTCAAAAATTACATTAAAAGTAAATTTCATCATTAACTCCAACATTGTTTGACAGGCATTTACGTCATCATGCCATATTTCTCCAATACAAAATAGAAAACTTCTTCATGCAAAAAAAAAAATATATATACCTAGAATTTGGAAACCCAACATACCAAAAATATATATCTAAAAATCTGCCTCCTATGTAAACCACTATAGTGTAAGATGAAGTTACCGATAGCAAACTTTCAGGACAAAAATAGCCTCCAAAGTAATCAGCAAACTAAGTACCCATACCAGTAAGTAAATAAAAATTGGTAATATCAGTCGCCCCTAAACTAGAACTTAACACTGATGTCCAAAATTTTAAGGATCAGACAGAATCCTTTTTTTCTCCTTGCCACCCCCTTATCAGACGTTTGAAAAGGCAAGGGTGCAGATTTTAAATGGGAAAGAATCTAGTCCTCATTCACTGGTACCAGGGGGTCTTTCGGACCCAACGGAGAGTGAACCCAGCGTCTGTGCGGATCTTGATGGAAGCGGCCTCTGCTTCTCTCACTGTCTCCTTCACAGACTGCATGAGGTTCTGTGCATTGTGCACAAGCATCTCAGTAGCCTTAAAGGAAAGATGCTACAAGTTAAAAATCTCATTCTGTTGCAGATGTTTGATTTCAGTAATTTTTATGTTTAACTTCTGCAGATGCATTATTATACTGTAGGTGGTGGAATGTTGAAGTTTTGAGAGAAAAAGCATGTGCATTTTCCTCACCTGCTCAGATTCTTCCTCACTGATGTTTGTGCGTCCCAGCATAGTGGCCTTCACTGTAGATAGGATCTTCAGCTGAGTGCTGATAGTTGGGATGCGCTCACAAACCTACAATTAACAAAATATATTTGAGGGAAACTTTAGAGCTGCACCTGATCTATGTCAAGGTTCTCACACTTTTTGACCAGTGAATTTCCATGACTTTTGCATGACCTTTCCTGTCATAGGGATTTTTTTAAAGTCATTCAGATTTAGATTGATTCGCTAATGAATCTTTCCAATTCAATTAATTGAAAAGTAGAGACTCAAAATAATGATTCATTACAAATTAGACATCGCAATAGATTGCAAGTAAATATTTTGCCAATAAAATCTTTAAGAGCAGAGTATAACTAGAGACCAGAGCCACTGACCTGCAGAAGGTTAGTGCGTATCCGTTTGTCGGTACATTGCTTGGCTACTTCCTTAGCCAGACGTGTGACCTCATCTGAGGCCTTGGCGATGTCCTTGGCACACTGAATAAGGGCACGTTTATTCCCACTGCCTCCACGCACCAGGCGAGACATCTCTGCCATCAACAGGGCCATGCGCTTCGCTGCTCCAATGATGTCGTTTCCCTACAATGAAAAAACATGCAGAAACGTTTTAAATGAGGACTAGACTATTTGTGCTTTGAGAAACACTGAACTGCATATGATTGCCTCTAAATATTAAAGGTAAAAATACAGAATAATAATAATAATATATTTGGGCATGTAGATAATCTCAATTTTGCCTTTTGTTAATCTGTGTTTGTTGATAATCTAGCTCAATTTCTACATAACCCTTTAGAATTTAATAGTACATTTGACAAAATTTGAGTTAGACAAGCAAAGCGTTTAGAATCACTTTATATTCATCCACTGCATATCAACGCTTGCATCATGCCTTTTGTGAAATTAGGAGGTTCATCGTGTCTCCTCAAATTTGTCTGGAGCAACTGTACATCATTTTATTAAGTGCTGCCAGGAGACACTGCTGAATGACTGTAAAATTTCAGACAATGAGGGCAAAAATGCCAGCTATGCACATATGTTGCCATCCTCCGTTTACCCTGGAACGCCCATACACAGAACTGTACTGGAGGATTGTGAGGACCCACTTTAATGACCAGCTGTGGGTTAAACACTTCCAAATGTCAAGATCTATGTTCTAAGAATTGTCTGCCAAGGTCAGACCTTTCGTTCATGTGAACAAATGGTCAAAGCACGTCGTCGTTTTGCGAATAATGTTTCCATCATCCTAATGGGATTTTTTTTAATCCACCTCTACCTAACGCATAAACTTTAAAGCAAATTTTGTAGAGTTTAGGCACATTCCAAGTGTTTCCATTTAAAATTAGCATGAAAATAGTTGGATGAAAACCAAGCCAATGTCTTTATGGAATGTTGGAATAATTTTACATTTGGGAAATACCATCGTGGACAAAAGTATAGGCAGTGACATAAATTTTGTGTTTCGCAAAGTTTACTGCTTCAGTTGTTGTGGTGCTGATTCACATTGGTTCTAGATTATTGTGCAGAGTGATCAGATGCATTTTAAATAATTGCAAAAAGCTTCATTTGCCAAAAAAATGAACTATGACAAAATGTTCATTTTGGCCCTGGCACAAAATTACCAGCTAACATAATTTCACTAATCATATCAGCATCATTGTGTTCATGTTAGCAATGGTGACCTCTAAAGAAAGACGTGCAGCCATCATCACTTTTCATCTAAATGGCCTCACATGCAAGGAAATTGCTGCAAAGAATATTGTACCTGAAAGAACCATTTACCGGATCATCAAGAACTTAAAGGAGAGAGGTTAAACTGCAGTGAAGAAGGATTCAGGATATCCCAGAGTGTCCAGCAAGTGCCAGGACCGTCTCCTCCTGAGGAGTCAGCTATGGAATCGTGTCACCACCAGTGCAGAGCTTGCTCAATATTGGCAGCAGGTTGGTGTGAGTGCATCTGCACGCACAGTGAGGCAAAGACTTTTGGACAAAGGCCTGGTCTCAAGAAGTGCAGCAAAGAAGCCACTTCTCTCCAAGAAAAACATCAAGGAAAGACTGAAATTATACAGGAAGTATAAGGATTGGACAGCAGAAGACTGGTGCAAAGTTATTTTCTCTGATGAAGCCCCCTTCCGACTGTTTGGGACATCTGGAAAATCGATAGTCCAGAGAAGAAAAGGTGAACGCTACCATGAGTCCTGTGTCGTGCCAACAGTGAAGCATCCTGAGACCATCCATGTGTGGGGTTGATTTTTATCCAAGGGAGTGGGTTCTCACAATTCTGCCCAAAAACACTGCCATGAATAAAGAATGTATCAAAATCTCCTGCAAGAGCAACTTCTCCCAACGATCCAGGAGCAATTTGGTGATGATCTGTGCATTTTCCTGCATGATGGAGCACTATGTCTCAAGGCAAGAGTAATGATGAATTGGCTCAGAGATGATTACATTGAAATTTTGGATCCGTGGCCATGCAACTCCCCGGATCTTAATCCCATTGAGAAATTGTGGTCAATCCTCAAAAGGCGAGTGGGCAAGGCGAAAGCCCACAAATTGTGATCAACTCACTAATAAAGCAAGAATGGATCACCATCAGTCAGGATTTGGCCCAGAAGGTGATATCCAGCATGCCAGAGCGAATTGCAAAGGTTATGAAGAACAAGGGTCCTACACAGTAAATATTGACTCTTTGCATATATTCAATGTTTTTTCAATAAAAGCCTTTCAAACTTGTGAAATGCGTATCATTGTTTTCCAGTATACCATAGAAAAAATTATCTACAAATACTGAAGCAGCAAACTTTGCAAAACACAAAATTTATGTCACTGCCAATACTTTTGGCCAAGGCTGTATGAAGCTAAATATTTGGTACTGTAACATGATCAATGGAAAGGAGGAGGCGAGTACCGGCTTTTCAATATAAATAATAGTTTAATGATAAACTTAAAAGAAGACACGAACACACACATGACGGACATGTCCGTAAACAATCTCTCTCTCCCGCACGATACTCTGCAGTCGACCTTTAAACCTCAGAGGCTTGATTAGCCTAATACGTGACCGGGTGCGTAGGATCACAAATGTATGCTCTCATATGGGGACAGCAGAATTAAGATGTGAAGTTTTAAATAATACCAAGCTATAGAAAGTCAGATTTTATATATTAAATTGTTTATTATATTTCCAGGATTGTTTGTTGTTTTTGAGACGTTACAGACATTACAGTTGATTTTCTGTAAAGCTGCTTTTGAACAATATGTACTAGAAAAAGCACAAACAAACAAAAAACTATACAAATACATGATTTGAATTTTAGCATCAGTCATTCTGATCATTCAAAGTGATGGCCAGCATTATCCAATCACTGCCAACCATATTAAAATAAAATTATACATTATAAATTCAGAATCTATGACTGATTACCATTGTCCCAAATATGTTGAGAGGTCCAAACAATATCTGCAGCCTGAAACTGAACTTTTGGTCAGATGTTAGGAGTGAATGCACTTGACTGCATAGGAAAGCTATGCTCCTTTGCTCCTAATTTAGTGAATGATTTAACCTACAGTGTGCTGTCTGTATGCACTGGTCTCAGAATATTTCGAAATGCACTTTATTTTACTTTTTTTATATAAAAAAAGACTATAAATCAGTAAATCGCTCCAATTTTAAAAATGGCATATAGGAAGAAACTAGAAACTAATCTTTTCACTCAACTAGGTTTCAATCTAAAAACATACTTGGGTTTCTTACCAGATGTCGTTTTTGGTGTTTCTCCAAAAGACAAACTCCGCTGTGATCCGTGCCATATTGTTTTGTCACATGACTCTGTGCGTCAAAAGTTTAACCCTATACTCACAGCACAGATTGTTCTGAACTGAGATCAGTCCATTTAAATTAATTTAAATTAGGCATTGCAGGTTAAGGAGCATTCTACATTTATTATGTTTGTAAACAGGCATGCATAATTTCAGTGTGTTAAAATCTATTATCCCACAATGGCTTTGACAAAGTTCATTTACATGGTTAAAGAAAGCATGTGCAAAACAACAAACAGGCATGTGACATGACTTCAACCTATGTAATTCTCAAGTCAATGGGAAACTGTCATCCATGGCTTCACAGGCTGGCAAAAGCAGAGGGTTTAGCAGCACTAGAGTGAATGGCCCCCCTTTAAACCAGGGCCCAGAAGCATAACCATATAAAAAATGTGCGCTAAGTTACTTGTGAAGCCAATATCAGTTTGTCCAAGATATGCACAACAAACTTGCCATTCCAGTCATTGGCAACCCCCAGCAGCAAAAAAAAAAAAAAAAAACACACTGGCCTCAAATGTGAAGCAACAACAGCAGTAGCAGCTATCTGGTTTCAGCATTCCCACAATAACATCTGGATGCAGAAGGGATGCTGCAGGAAAGCTGAGTACCTTACTGGACCATTTGCGAGTCTCCTGATGCAAAGACTGCGCAGCGGCCAGAATGGGCTGGTTAACTGTCTGATTGGAGGACATTAAGAGTAGCTCGGGCTCATAATCATCTTCGTTGTCTGTGAATTCATCCTCATCCTCTATATCTACATCTGCCTCAGTGGCTTCAAAACCCTCGTCTGTCACTTCAGGCTGAGGAGGTGGAGGAGGACAAGGGGGGAGGAAGAAGCCAGCATGAAGAAAGAAGGACAGAGTTAGTACTAGAAGCACTGGATGGAGGTTTCCAGGAGATGGTTTTGGGAATGGCTTGGTTTAGGACTAGGTGGGACAGGTAGCATTCTGTTTCCAGCCGGGAAATGACTGCCACAGAATTTATCATGTTAAGTCTGACTAGGCAGTTACACCCTGGGTTAAAATAAAGGTAGAGGTGTTGTGTTGTTTATTCTCATGTAAAGTTGAGGATGAAAACTGGGGGTCTGGGTTCATTTGGACGGAGAGCAAATAACACCCCCAACAAGACATTCTTAATGCTACAGTAGGAGTAGCATCTTGGCTTTGGTAGCTTGGGGTGTTAAAATGAGTTAAACCTGAATGATAAATAACCTGAACATATGCCTCTTTTTGAACAAATCTTGAATAATTTGAAGTACTGTACCTGCAAAAACTGAAACGATCATCCTGGGAAGACACTGAATTATATTCATTGGGCCTAGACTTGTTGAACCAATCAATTTCTATCTATTGTCAAGCAATATCTCAGCATCTCATAAATCTGTCTTCTTTGTACCAGTGTTATTATAGTTTTTATGGTTTCTTTTTTATATTCAATCTGTCAACAAAACTAAACAATTTCGTTTAGTTTTTGTTATTTTTCACAGTTTGTCTGTTAGTTTTAATTTTCTTAGTGTTTTGTAGTTTCAGTTTAAAAGAGCTCGCGGTCAGCTCTCTCATTGTTGGGTGTTGATGTAGTTAGAGCAGTAGTGAGAGACAGAAAGTTTTAGATTGAGTTTTAGAGAAGCCATAATGGTAAATTATTGTGTTTGTGCTGGTTGCACGAATTCCAGCCTGTCAGGACATCGTGTCCATCATTTTCCTTCTAGGAAAAACAAGGCTTTTCGGTCTTGGGTGCGTTTTGTGCAGGTGAAGAGAGCAGACTTCACTGCCGCGTCTGTTACCACACACTCGGTCGTTTGTGGCGCACATTTCACTCCGGAGAATTATCGACCTGGAGATGTTACATCTCAAGAGGCTATCCTTTCAATAAATTCACATCAAATCAAATTTGTTGGAGTCTCGGATGGGATTTCGGAGTAAGGATCACGTGAGGCTGATTACTGATGCTGTTCCCTCGGTGCACTCGATGGAATCAAGTCCACCGTCAAAGTTTACACCGGATTTTGGCGCGGGCGGGACTGGAGGACCAAGTGCTAACGTTAGCAGACATTCTGTGCAACGAAAACAAGCACTTAGCAGAGTAAGTCTTACTTTTAATTATTTTAACTCTTAATTTGTGTAATTTCGTAAAATAATAATAATAGTATAATATTTTTATATAATATATTTTATATAATATTAAATATTTAATATTTATTTAGTATAATAATACAGAGAGAGGGAGAGAGACTGAGCTCTAGGACAGGTTGTCGTAACGTAATTGTCTGCCTTCTGAAATGAATTTAGTAGTTTGCACAATGCCATCATAGGCATGTTCGTCCACACCGGAGAACTCGGTTTCTTCATTCAGCATCCATTGTAACCTGAGCTTGAGCTTGACCAGACTCCTCGGCCATCGTCACTTCGGTTAGTGCTTTATAGACGCGGAAGTTATTTTATCACAATTTATCTCAAAATATCGTTAATGGCTAAATATATATTACTCCAGTTCAGAAAATCTAGTTGTTTTATCATCAACATACACTATGCTATATAGGGGTGTCCAACCTGCATGTTGCTCTTTAAGCTTGATTCACATTGTATCCATGTGTTTTTCCTTAAATGATTACAAATCATTACTAAACTAATCTTTGGGGAATAAACGATTAAAAGGTTAGTTCACCCCAAAATTTAAAATATCTCATAATTTACTCGCACTCATGCCATCCCAGATGTGTATGACTTTCTTTCATCTGCTGAACTCAAATGAAGATTTTTAGAAGAATATTTCAGCTCTGTAGGTCCATACAATGCAATACAAGTCAATAGGGGCCAAAACTTTAAAGCTACAAAAAGCACATAAAGGCAGCATAAAAGTAATCCATATGTCTCCTGTGGATTAATTAATGTCTACATAAGTTAGTGAGAAACCGATCAATATTTAAGTCCTTTTTAAAAGTAAATCTTGACATCAGCAGTCCCCTTGGCAATCATGATTTCAAGCTTGATTATATTTCCCAGCACCATCTAGCACTCAGCAAACTCTACTAGTAAGTGTAATCAAGCTTGAAATAATGATCGTTCCTGTTGACTGCAATTGCAAGATGTTCAGTGAAAAAGGAGTTACATTTTGGTCTGTTCTCATCCAAAACAGATTAGATCACTTCAGAAGACATTGATTAACTTATGGATAACTTTTTTGCTGCCTTTGAAGCTCAAAAAAAATAAAAATCAATGTAGTTTTGGACTACATTGGACTATTTTTAGAACAATATTTCAGCTCTGTAGGTCCATACAATGCAAGCCAATGTAGTTTTGGACTACATTGGCTTGCATTGTATGGACCTACAGAGCTGAAATATTGTTCTAAAAATATGTGTTTGTGTTCAGCAGAAGAAAGTAATACACATCAGTGACGGCTCTGAGGCCATATTTTTTGGACACTCGGGTGAAGAGAGGGGCAGAGCTGTCAACCGATCACCATCTGGTGGTGAGTTGGATCAGGGGGTGGGTAAAGACTCTGGACAGACCTGGGAAGCCCTGTTTGCAAGATCTTCAAGTCGCACCTCCGGCTGAGCTTTTCAGGCATCCCTGCAGAGGTTGGGGACATTGAACCGGAGTGGGCAATGTTCAAAGCTTCCATTGCTGAAGCCACGGTGGAGAGCTACGGCCTCAAGGTTTTAGTTGCCGCAAGGGGTGGTAACCCTCGAACACCGTGGTGGACACTGGTGGTCAGGGAAGCCATCCGACTGAAGAAAGAGGCCTTCCGGGATTTGTTGTCCCGGAGGTCTCCGGACGCAGTTGCAAGGTACCAACAGGCCCGAAGGGCTGCGGCCTCGGCCATGAGGGAGGCAAAGCAGTGGGTGTGGGAAAAGTTCGGAGAAGCCATGGAGAAGGACTTTCGGTTCGTACCAAAGTGCTTCTGGAAAACCGTCCGCCACCTTAGGAGGGGGAAACGGGGAGCCATCCAAGTTGTATACAGCAAAGATGGGATGCTGTTGACCTCAACTGAGGAGGTTATTGGGCGGTGGAAGGAACACTTTGAAGAACTCCTAAATCCCAACACGCCCTCTATGCTAGAGGCAGAGCCGGAGGATGATGGGGGATCAGATTCTATTTCCCTGGGGGAGGTCACTGAGGTAGTCAAACAACTCCGCAGTGACAAGGCCCAGGGGATTGATGAGAAATGCTGAAAGCTTTGGATGTGGAGGGTGTGTCATGGATGACACGCCTCTTCAACATTGCGTGGAAATCTGGGACGGTGCCTAAGGAGTGGCAGAACAGGGTGGTGATTCCCCTCTTCAAAAAGGGGGATCAGAGAGTGTGTGCCAAATACAGGGGTATCACACTTCTCAGCCTCCCTGGTAAAGTTTACTCCAAGGTGCTGGAGAGGAGGGCTCGGCCGATTGTCGAACCTCTGATTGAAGAGGAACAATGTGGTTTCCGTCCTGGCTGTGGAACGACGGACCGGATCTTTACTCTCGCAAGGATCCTGGAGGGGGCCTGGGAGTATGCCCATCCGGTCTACATGTGTTTTGTGGATCTGGAGAAGGCGTATGACCGGGTCCCCCGGGAGAGACTGTGGGAGGTGCTGCGGGAGTACGGGGTGGGGGGTCCCTTTGTAGGGCGATCCAATCCCTGCACGTCCAAAGCGAGAGCTGTGTCCAGGTCCTCGGCACGAAGTCGAGTTCATTCCATGTGGAGGTTGGTCTCCGCCAAGGCTGCGCTTTGTCACCAATCCTGTTTGTGATATTCATAGACAGGATATCGAGGCGTAGTCGGGGTGGGGAAGGTGTGCGATTCGGTGGGCTGGGGATCTCATCGCTGCTTTTTGCAGATGATGTTGTCTTCATGTCATCATCGGTCCGTGACCTTCAGCTCTCACTGGATCGCTTGGCAGTCGAGTGTGGAGCGGCTGGGATGAGGATTAGCACCTCTAAATCTGAAGCCATGGTTCTCAGCAGGAAAACGATGGAGTGCGTACTCCAGGTAGGGAAGGAGGTATTGCCCCAAGTGAAGGAGTTCAAGTACCTCAGGGTCTTGTTCACGAGTGAGGGGACAATGGAGCGGGAGGTTGGCCGGAGAATCGGGGCAGCGGGGGCAGTATTGCACTTGCTCTATCGCACCGTTGTCACGAAAAGAGAGCTGAGCCGGAAGGCAAAGCTCTCGATCTACCGGTCAATTTTTGTTCCTACCCTCACCTATGGTCATAAAGGCTGGGTCATGACCGAAAGAACTAGGTTGCGAGTACAAGCGGCTGAAATGGGCTCGGGATAGGGAAGTTTGGGGCCCCCTGCTGGAGCAGCTGCCCCCGCGACCCGACTTCGGATAAGCGGTTGAAGATGGATAGATGGTTAAAGTTAACATGAATATTCCTGCCTGCTTTGTTTCATAGCTGAAGCATTTATGGGGTAAAGTTGTGAAGAAAAGTCATATATTGCTCCATCACTAATTAGTGAATCTACTTGTTAAAACCGTTAGAAATCAAGCATGCAAACACTTCTTTCATAGATGACAGTTTCCTTTTTCCAAATGTCAGGTAAACAAAAGACATCAAATTCACTCAGACTTGAACAGATCTAGGAGGCAAAGTCTCACAATCATAAATGGCAGGCTGGTACACAAAGCAGAAACTACAAAACTATCTTTACAGCTGATTGGATTCCAAATAAAACCTCACAAGTTCTTGACAGGCTTAGTGAGAGTCACCCTTTGAAATTAGTTAAAATCTACAAAATGTTTGTGCATTTTAAATGTAATAGGTCCACTCACCTTGCTGGACCATTTTTGGGCCTCGTCGTGTAGTTGCCTGGCAGCCACCATCATCGGCTCGCTCACCATCTCGCCGGCTTTCTGCTCTGGGAACTCCTCATCCTTCTCTTCTGGTGGTGGAGGTCTTGGGGGAGGTACCTCTCCTTCAGGGAGGGGTGGTTTGGGAGGAGCCTGATCATCATTAACCTGACAGAGGAGTAGAGAGTTGGTACATAAGGTAGAGGAGTTAAACTGCCTTGTGTCTGTTAAACAAGCATTTTTATTTCCGTAATTATATACAGTATCTCCATTAATAATTCCAATAATAAAAGTCATCATTGTGTTAAAAATCGTTGTTGATTTCAAGATTTATTAAATTTTCAAATCAAAGGCCAGCATTTAAAGACATGAAATCTGAGATTTTTATGGCTTTAGTCCATGCCTATTTGCTTTGAAGCCATCTACATGTATATGTAAAGAGGTCATGACATGAGGAATCTCATTTTTATTTATTTTTTAACAGTGCATTCAGAAAGTATTCAGACCCTTTCATTATTTTCACGTTTTATGTGGCAGCCTTATGCTTAAATGCTTTAAATTGTTTGTTTTTTTTCACATCAATATACACTCCATACCCCATAATGACAAAGCAAAAACCAGATTGTTGATAACTTTGCACATTTTTAAAAAAAGAAAAAACTCTGACATATGTATGCAGACCCTGCTATGACACTTGAAATTTAGCTCAGTTGCATCCCATTTCTCTGGATCATCTTTGAGATGTTTCTACACTTTGATTGGAGTCTACCTGTGGCAATTGATTGGTCATTATTTGGAAAGGCACACACCGGTCTATATAGGGTCTCACAGCTGAAAATGCATATCAGAGCAAAAACTAAGCTATGAGGTCAAAGGAACTGCCTGCAGATCTCAGAGACACGATTGTGACAGATCTGGGAAAGTCTACAAAAGAATTTCAGAATATAATGTGTATGTTTTTAATCACCTTTACATAATGTGTAAAGGTATCAAATATTATATTGGTTACAATATGAAAAAGTACCTCCTACTGAAATATCTTCCTATTTGCTTTACCTAACTGTCCAAGAGAATTGGCAATTTCTCTCCAACTCTTCTCTTTTTCCACCCGGTTTGGTACAGTTCAGAGGAAACATCAAATCAATGTTCCACTAATTTTACCTTTCTTGATACCGCAACCATGTTAGTTGTTATTCTGTTGCAGGTACATCAGGACCCCTCCCACTGAAACTTACCTTGCCCCTTTTCTTGCTCTCTCATTCGCGGTAGGTCAATGCAGTTGTATTCAGTCAAAACACATTTCACATTGCGCAATTTAGAATCGCAGACAGGTCCAGATATTTAACATGCTAATTTAACACGAATTGCCAAGGATTTCGGGATTTTGTCGCCGATCTCCACAAAACTGTCGACGAGTGAAAATCGAGCCTAAAATCATGTTAGTTAGAGTTCATTTTAACCCCTTAATAAAAAGGTTTTTGTGCAACGTGGGCAGGTGAGTTTCATTACATTTATCTATGATTGGGAAGGTTAATGTTATTAATGAATTGTATTCCAAAATGTAACTACTTGTTACAATCTCTCCCTTTAGATGTCCCCCTCTCTTATTTCAAGCAATATAATAGCATAGCGAAGTTCTTCATTTGGAATGGTAAGCCGAGATTACATTTTAATAAGTTGCATAGACTGATTGTCAAAGGTGGGCTAGGTCTACCCAAGATTTTGTTTTATTATTATGCATTCGGTCTCAGACATTTGGCTCATTGGTCGCTTCCACTTGAGAGAGCCACTCCCTGGTTTTGTATTGAACAGGAAGTTATTGCCCCTATTTTGCCATTGCAAAGCCTTTCTATCAAACTAATCGGAGAATATATCGGGAGGCACATATACAAACTGTTGTAATTCCTACACCGTTCACCTGATTTGGATGTAAATACTCAAATTAAAGCTGAAAGTCTGCAGTTAACGCACATCTTGTTCGTTTAATTTCAAATCCATTGTGATGGTGTATACAGCCAAAAAGATTAGAATTGTGTCGATGTCCCAATATTTATGGACCTGACTGTAAGTCCCCTTTCTGCTTGTCAGAGTGGATTGTGAGGGGGGTTACAACACTCGGTGACCTACAGTATATAAGTAGAGTGTTTGTAGAGTGAAATTTGGTTCAACATTTTGGGATTCACAGATCTCATTTTTATAGGTATTTACAGCTGCGCCACCTGCTCTGTATTGTTTCTGTATAAATTTGGGGGATAAACACATAAAATAATTGGGTTCTGACCAGTATCATGATTCACAGGCAAATTATTTTAAGGGGTTGGAAGTCGGAAGGCGCGCCCTCATTTCCAGAGTGGTGTGCGGAAATGGGGAGTGTGGCAGCTTTCAAGCAGGTGGCAAGAAGAATGTTTTTGGGGGACTCTTGTGGAGGGGATGTGGAGAGAGAAGTTTAGTTTAATTATGTATGTTTATTATATTTTCTTTCTTTTTTTCTTCTTTTAGTGTGTGTGTGTATAATGATATGTGACCACAGGGGTGTTCATTGGGGGTCAGGGTGGGGTTGGTGATTGGGAAGGGATATTAGTAGGGGTTAAATGTTTACTTGATGTATGTGTTGTGTTTTTCTTTGTTGTATATTTAGGAATTAATAAAAAAAAATTAATTGGAGAAAAAAAAAAAAGAATATAGATATATATTAGGGCTGTCAATCGATTACAATTTTTTATCAAATTAATTACATGGCATAAACAAATATTTGATGAGAAAGCCTCTCATAACAATAATTCAACATATAATGATGCTATAATGATACATAGTTATCTTTAAATATTTAAAAATTGTATATATATATATATATATATATATATATATATATATATATATATATATATATATATAAAATAAAAAAATATTCAGATAATTAAAATGCATTACATTCTTGTGGCAGAAGAGTTAATCATTAATAAGACAATACAAAAAGAGGCTTTAGAATACAATGTATTGTTTACTACAATATTATTGAACATAAGCCAATCATTGGCATACAGTTCACAGCAATCCATTTCACAAGTGAATTTGTCAATCAGTTGGAGATTTATTATGAGGGCTTCTTTAAGGAACCGTCAATGAACAGCTGCATCAGACATGCTTGTGTAGCGTCTTGGATGCGTTGCGTCATAAACATAACATTTTTAGGTCACTGTGTTAAGTTAAATATAGTTTAATACTTGGAACACATATTGAGATCCCTTAGTTCGGATTTGCGCTCCATCAAGTGCTATGAACGCTCAAGGGTATTTTTCTTCACTATATAAACTGCGCATTGCCACACAGCTGAAATTTCACTTACTGCCCTCTGGAGTAAACAGGTGGTACTACAAGCTTTCATTTCTCAGGAATCTTCCATATTATGGTCCGGGGGCATTGCGATTTAATGGCGTACATTTTTTTTAAACGCGTTATTTTTAATCAAATTAATCGCACTGAATTAACGCGTTAAATCGACAGCCCTAATAAATAAATATATATATATATATATATATATATATATATATATATATATATATATATATATATATATATGTGGAAATGACTGTCCACCAATGGTCTCCATAAAACCTGACAGAGCTTGAGAGGATCTGCAGAGAACAATGACAGAAAATCCCCAAATTCAGGTGTGCAAAGCTTGTCTTATCACACCCAAAAAGACTTGAGGCTTCAACTAAGTACTGAGTTATGGGACTGAATACTTATGTCAATGTGATATTTATTTAATTTTTTTCTTTTTATTAAATTTGCAAAGTTATCAAAAATATTCTTTTTGCTTTGTCATTATTGGTATGGAGTGCAGATTTAATGTGAAAAAAATTATAATTTAAAACATTTTTGCAGAAGGCTGCTATCACAGTTGGTCTCCCTCATGTTTTCCAAGGACTCTTATTTTGAAGTTTACATTTCCCATGGTACACTGCCCTCATCAGCCATTTGTTCCCCATCATCCTCACCGGTCTTCAATTCCATCATTAGATCCGTTTGTTTATAAATACCCTCCCGTTTTGTTCATTGATTGTCAGTTCTTGTACATGTAACACTTGCATGTCAGTGTGTATTTTATTTGGTTCCTTGTGTGATCCATGTTGTTTATTATCTTCTTAAAACCCTGAAAACTGATCCATCCCCTCTCCATCATCATCACTACCACAATATGTGACAGAAGAACTAACTGACAAAGATGGATCTACTGGCTGTTAGAATCCTCCTCCTTGAGCAAGGGGACTGTCCGGTTGAGGATCATGTGCGTGAGTTTCTCCAGCTGACCGAATTTGGTGCACTATGGAGACTCAATAGTGCACTAAAGGAGCTAATGCCTCCGCCGCATCCTCACTGGACGCTCCTCGAGTTCGTGGAGGAGTATCTACAAGTTAGTGGCTCAACTTTCACTGTGGGTGTGGAGGAAGAGGACTTTAAATCTCCTCCCACATTGGTCACCCCCCAGCCTTCCACGGCTCCTCCCTCCAAGCCTTCCACGGTCAACGAGCCAGCACCCATACCTGCCACGGTCAATGAGCCAGCGCCCATGCCTGCCACAGTCATCGAGCCAGAGCCTGTAGCCTCGACCGGTCCCAGAGCCAGTAGCCTGTAGCCTCGGCCGGTCCCAGAGCCAGTAGCCTGTAGTCTCGACCGGTCCCAGAGCCAGTAGCCTGTAGCCTCGACTGGTCCCAGAGCCAGAGCCTGTAGCCTCGACCGGTCCCAGAGCAAGAGCCTTTAGCCTCGACCGTCCCAGAGCCAGCTCTCACAGAACTTATTGCCCTTGAGATGATTTCTACCCTGATTCCCACCCTGACTACCCTTCATCCTCCACTGGTTCCGCCCAGCATCTTGGACTCGCTGGTTCCATCCAGCATCCTAGCCCTTCATCCTCAGCTGGTTCCATCCAGCCACTCTACTCCGCTGGTTCCGCCCAGCATCTTGGACTTGCTGGTTCCATATAGTATCCTAGCCCTTCCTCCTCCGCTGGTTCCATACAGCACCCTGGCCCTTTCTCTCCTGCTGGCTCCGCCCAGGATATCAGCTTGTCCTCCTTCTCCCTCTGATCAGCCATTTCCCCTCACGTCACCAGCTCTACCTTCGCCCCCTACGAAACCACGGTCTAGAGGAACTTCAAACCCTCCAACTCCGCCTAGAACCTCCGAGCCTTGGGACGCCTTGGCCTTCCCCTCGTCTCCACCGTGGTCCGTCAGCCTATCTCTCTTCCAGGGTCCCTCATCACTCCAGCTCCACCTTGGACATTCGGTCACCTGGCTCTGCCTTCGGCTCTAACAGGGACCTCCTTCCCTCCGGCTCTGCCTTGGTCCTCAGTCCCACCAGCTCTGCCTCGGTCCTCAGTCCCACCAGCTCAAACTTGGTCCTCAGTACCACTGGCTCCGCCTCAGTCCTCCGATCCCCCAGCTAGGTCCTCCGAGACTTTGGTGCTACCTCGGTCCTCCGCCCCTCAAGTCTCTCAAGGCTCCGCCTTCCATGGCTCCACCCCTCAAGCCTCTCAAAGCTCCACCTTCCATGGCTCCGCCTCCCTTGGCTCTGCCTCTTGAGCCTGGATTACATTTCCCATGGTACACTACCCTCATCAGCCATCTGTTCCCCATCATCCTCACCTGTCTGGGTCTGAATACTTTCTGAATGCACTGTATAAGAGGTCATTGTACTATAAACACATACTGTAAGTTTCGGAACTCAACTTCCACTTTACTGCAAAAAGACTTTGTTAAAACCAAGCTGCCAAAATGACTCGTCCACTACTTCCTCATTTTCCTAGACATTTGCATCTGACCACCTCCACAACAACACATCAACGCAAGCTTTACCTTATCACTTCTATAGCCCCACCCATTAGTGGTGAACAGTGAGATGGCAAGAAGAGAGCAGGTCATTCAAAAGCAGAGAGGCGTGTGGCTCTCTGCTTTTGACTGACAGTGGGTGTTTAATGTTGAGTCTTAAAGGAGAAGCAGCACCAAAACTGAGCATTTCTGACAGAGGATTAGAATGAGGGTGGAAAATGATTGAATCAAATTTGTACTTTTTTTTCTATATTCATCTTTTTGTGTGTGTGCAAAAAAACTACTAATATTATAAGTGAACCTCAAGGAACATATTAAAATAATAAATTTTAATCATTTCATGATCCCTTTAAGTGTACTCCTAAAAGTGACCTTTTAGAAGAAATACACATTTAAAATGCCTTTCTCTTCTGAGAAAATGACCAAAAATATTGAGGACTTGTATTGCATTACACAGATTTATTGTCCAGTCAAATGCTTTCTATAATGAGAACATCCCTTCCCCTTAATACCTCAACCCATTAAGAAGGTTTATGGCTGTGACTGAACAAAAGCCTATTGGCTTCTGCACAGAATGGATAGAAATCTGCATCCGTCAAGCGATTTCACGAGCTCTTTAAAGCATGCTTTAAAGCTTTAATGATGTAAAGTGGTAGCACTTACATGCAGCTGATCAAGGTCTGGTGGTGGAGGGGGGAAGTCAGGCTCCTGAGGCTGGAAGGCCTCTCTGACTTTCCCCACAGCAGCCAAGATCCTGTAGCCAGAGTCCAGGAAGCTCTTTTGCAAACCTGCTCACCAAAAGGGAGAGGACAGGTCCATCAGTATTAAATAGGAAGTTACAAAGAATGTAATAATTTGTAACCAGCAAACAACATGAAAGGGGAAAACCTGGATCCTTGATGTTTCCTGCAACAGCTTTGGCAGCCATAACCATGGGTGAGATTGTTCTACCAAGATCATCTGAAGCACCTTTAACCAGTTCCCTGAATTTAGGGTCCTCAGAGTTTTCCACTTCCCTCTTGGCCACCAAAAGGACCCTGTTGGCCCTTCGGGCAATACTGGTGGCCCCCGCAACCAACATCTGAGGCTGAACGTTAGCCATTGCCACTCGGCACTTATCAATGTCTTTCTTAATGGCCTCCTCTGAAGCATCCAAGAGGGATTTAGTGTCAATGGCTTCATCCACTAGACCTAAAACAAGTATAGGGAAATCTCTGAGTTAATTTTTTAGAAAAAAAAAAGTGATTACCATCTTCAAACTTATAAATTGTTTATTGAGCTTGTCAAAGCTTCATTACATTTTTCCCATTTTCAGACCACAGCATTCAGCTGATATGAGCTTACTGGTCATTTTTTCAATGTTGTCAATCCATTGATTCTTCATGGTCTCAAAGTGCTCGTATGCTGCCTGGTTGCCAGGGTTCTTCAGCAAAATGCGTGCAGCAGAAGTGACCTGCTCATGAGAAGAGCAAAAAAGAGATAATAGAGATACATGTCAAACGTATACATTAAATCAGATCACAATTAAGGGTTCCCACACTTTTTGACGAAATCATTTAAATGACTTTTCCATGACCTTTCCGGTTGTTTGTGATTACTGTATATACCTAAGTAGTTAAAAATGATTCTAATTCAGCACAATTAGCTCATTTAAAATGTATTATTTAATTCATATAATTTGATCAATTATCATTCTGACAAATTTTGTAGACCGTTTGGACACATTCATTTAGGCAAAAAGAACAATTCTCACTAATTACAAATCATTATGGTTTGCGAGCAAGTTTTACTCTACACACATCTGATGAAACATTTTCACCAACAAAAAATAAAAAAAATATCTTCAAAATAAAAATGTAGGTCACTTTTTCAGACCAATTACAAAATTCCCTGATATTTCCATGTTTTCCATGACCGTGGTATCCCTGACAATCTATATTGCTCATTCTGTCAAAATAGTTAATAAAAAAGAATGGGGGGAAAACTATAAAGCAAGTTTGGTGCTATAACCTTATCTTGAACACTGAGTGTGAGAAAAGAGGAAAGTCACTGATAAATAAAGAATCTTACACAGTTTGCTAACATTAAACTTTGACAACACTTTCAGAACTGTTCATACGTAAATGAGAAGACTTGTTATAAGCTAGAGTATGTAAACAATCTTGAGACTCGATCTTGTTGCTAAAGTGGCCAGACATTAGGGCTGGCTCTATCTCAAGCATGCCATTAAGTGCACCTAAAGTAACCCTGGCATAAGCGCAGGATTGGGCTTCCACAGACATACAAAGCTGCCCCTGACATGACTCTCACACATACCTGAGGTGTGAGACCGCGGGCTGATTTCACTGCTGCCTGGATGCCTTCCACTGTGCTTTTATTGGCTGTTCCCACAGCGGCAGCCTTCTCTGCTGTAGCACCCAGTCTGCTGGCATGATTCTCAAAATTAGAGGCCCTTTCCACAAAGACCTGGTGGAAACGGAAAATTAAAAACTCCATCCACCTACCTTCTTTTGGTAACATGGTTTATAAGGAGACAAAATGATGTGTTAATTCAGTTCTAAAAAGTTTTTAATTTGTACTTACAGTAAGTCTTATTAAGCCTGTAGTTTAGGATTAAGTCTGTAGTAATTTCAATAAATGGGATCTCCCCATTTAAATAACGATGTAAACATGCATTGGCACATGTGACCTGACAGTGTAAAACAACCACAATTTCCCCAATTTTTAAAGATCTCTCTTCTATCTTAGGCATGCTTCACTGACCTCGTCTCTGTTGGGGGCCTCAAGAGGTGCTGTTGCTGCCACTGCCAGAAGCTTAATCGGTGTGGTTGTATCACTGAAAACATCAGACACCTCCTGGGTCATGGCCTCCTGCATCTTTGCCTTCAATTCCTTAAAATATGAGGGGAAATTTAACTGTACAGCTTCAAAACATTGCAATCTTTTTGGGAAAATGGGAAGGAATATACAATACACTATGTGGCCAAAGGTTTGTGGACAACACCTTACACGCATACAGCTTTTTCCAGAATATTACCCGCAAATTTCAGTTTAGAGGTCATGTGTGATGGAAATACAGGTCAATTATGCTCTGGCAATTTCCCTGAAAGGTTCCCACAGTATGAGGTCAGGATGCACTGAAGTAAGAAGGAGAGGATTCAGTTACTATGGAGTTAAAACAATGTCATCAAATTGGACAGATAGTGAAATTATTCCATTTAGTCGAAGGATATAAAAATAATGCTCCACCACTCAAATATGAAGTCATCTGGTGAGCAAGCAAAGAAAATCGAAAGTAGAAATTGAGATGGGTTAGGTGCTTAAAGTGGAGAAAATATTAAACGGCACTTATTTTCAACTTGTGTGTCAGTCTCTGCGTTTCTTTTCATCTGTCATGCGCCTTCTAGAACGTGTGGCCGCATGTTACCACATAGGTTTGTGATGGGATCGACTGTTAGCTGTTAGGGAGGACCAAATACCTATTAACAGGGTTGGGAGGGTTACTTTTGAAATGTATTCCACTACAGATTACAAAATACATGCTGTAAAATGTCATTTGTAGCGTATGTCGTTAGATTACTCTATGTCAATAATGTTTTCTAAATAATTTGGATTACTTCTTCAGCACTGGTAGATTTTTTCACTTGTTTTGACTATTAAAAACTCTGCCAGTACAGTAAGACAAAATACACATTAAAAATACATTCTCTGAAAAACCTAAATATCTTCTGCAGTGTTTTTTTTATAAAACAAGATCAATCAAATTTATCTTGTTTTAAGGATTTTTTGATATTTTTACTGGGAAACGATACAAAAATTATTATCAGGAATATGATTTTTGCCCTAACATCAAAGGTCTTACTAGAAAAAAAATTATTACGATCTAACATGAATTTTCTTGATAAAAAATATGATCGTTCCTGGTAACGTGCATATAAAATGGTTAGAAATAGCATTTTAGCTTAGCATAAAGCTGACATTTACACAAGGTTTATTTCTGTTTCTTCTGCTCCAAACTTATTTCAAACGTACTTCTCTGTCTGCTCGTGTAACACATCATAAGAAAGTATTTCACCACTGTTCAAATGCACTCACATCATTTATATTTATAAATGTTTTCCATCTGAAAGGACTAAATATTTGACAAATTACAATAAAATGCAAAGTAATCTCTTCAGTAATCAAAGTACTTTTTGAATGTAACTATTCCAAATACCAATGATTAATAATACCAGTGATAAATTGTAACTGTAGTGGAATACAGTAACTAATATTTTGTATTTTAAATATGTAAGCCCATTACATGTATGCCGTTACTCTACAACCCTACTTATTAATGCCAATAGGTTGTTAATAAATGGTTAAAAAAACATAGCTGTCTGTTGTTTGAGTATCCACAAACTTTTAGCCACAAAGAGTTTTTAACGCTCATGGAAGGGGTGTGATGCCAACATTTTCCACCAGAGGGTAATATTGGCTCATGTTCTATTGAGCCAAAAGCCCTCTGCTGCTTTATGTAATTCATTACTCTAGACTGGAGTCAGCAAAATCTCACTGTGCTTCCTGTCAGAGAAGATCTAAACATCAGATTATGCGTCACACACACACACCTGCTGTGAAAAGGATACTGGGACTCTTTTAATAGAAAAGGGTTGCACAATATCTGGCCTTCTTACTTTAATTGCCTCCAAAAGCGGAGCGGCAACAGCACGAGCCTGAGGATTCTCTCCCTCTCCCCGAGTGGCCAGATCTGCCAACTGCATCATCAGCTGCTCCACTCGCTCACACTTTGCTAGCAGCTCCTGTCTGTATGGCCCTGGTAGAGAGTTAGCCAGCCTACGGCCCTCTGCTATCAGCCCTCGTATAGCAGCCTGGCCTGTAGACAGAGATGCTCAAATTCTGGTTGGTACACCTTGGCAATGCTTTTAACGTGCAGTTCACCGCAAACACAAGAGGTTAAAAAATGTACCTCAGTACGTATAAATTAACCAATAAATCACTCACTGCTTTACAGAATGGCCTCAAATGCCTTATTACTTTTACAAAATGGTTAACACTAATATAAATATTAAGTGTATACTTAAGTAAATAAATGAATATATAATGCTACATTAGTGACAAATTATATTATTGGGGCCTTAGATAAGAAGCAACACTCTGCTGCATTATTTATTGATCTTTCTAAGGCATTTGATTCAGTTGATCATGGTTTGTTATTGACCAAACTACGTTCAGTTGGTTTAAGTGAGAAGGCGGTTGCATGGTTCCAAAATTATTTTGTAGATCGTACTCAATGTGTTTATGCTGAAGGTTATAAATCTGATTTTCTTGAGATAACTAAAGGTGTCCCTCAAGGATCAATCTTAGGACCCATTTTGTTTTCAATTTTTATAAATGATTTGGATAGAGATGTTCAAGCCAAATTACATTTATACGCTGATGATACAGTGGTTTACACCCAGGCTTCCACCATTTCAGTAGCAGTGCAGGAACTTCAGACTTGAATTTCAGTGCAGGAATTTCAGGCATCGCAAAACACATTACTGAGTCTAAAACTGGTTTTAAATACACAGAAAACAAAGTTTATGGTCTTCTCATAAGCTCGAGCACAGCTACTAGACAACTGTGGTCTCTTGTCCTTGGATGGGAAATCCATTGAGAGAGTGTCTTCATACAAGTATTTGGGGATATGGATAGATGGTAAGCTCTCCTTCAATGAACATATTACTGCTTTAGTCAAGAAACTTAAAGTCAAGCTTGGCTTCTATTTTAGAAACAAATCTTGTTTTAATTTTAGTGCTAAGAAGAAACTTGTGGAAGATACTTTACTGCCTGTAATTGATTATGGAGATATATTGGGGGTATATCTTTATTTATAAAGCTATACGTGGCAAACTTCCACTGTACCTTTGTAACCTCCTCTCTGTCTGCTCTGGTACCTATCAGCTACGCTCCTCAAAGTGGTTGCTTTTTAACGTGCCACGAGTTGCAACCGAACTGGGAAGAACTGCTTTCTCTTATTTAGCACCTTGGGGATGGAATAATCTACAAAAAGAGCTAAAGTTAGAAACCCTTATGTCCATAAATGAATTTAAAACTACTGTAAAGTGTGTCGTGATGGAGACATTTTTTTGATTTTCTTAAGAGTCTCATTGTATTTATTTATTATTATTATTTTATTTTTTTTATATTATGTACTTCTTTTATCATGAAAATGTAATTTGGTGTTTGTTATGTATGCATTTGTTGTGATTTGGCTGCTACCCTGGCCAGGTCTCTCTTGTAAAAGAGATTCTGAATCTCAATGGGACCTCCTGGTTAAATAAAGGTATAAAATAAAATAAAATAAAAATGAATTGGAACACAGCCCTAGTCCTAAATGCTTTGGGAAGGTAGATGTCCTAAAGCAGGACTGAACATCTCTGGTCTAAAATTACGCCATGACTTACTTAAAAGTCAGTCTGAAAGTAACATGAGCTGCTGTGAATAGGACACTAGACAGCTATTTATGGTTTGAAATATTGTAACTATGAATACAACAGGGACAGAGGAAATAGCCGTTTGTCACATTACAAAAAGGTCTGGAGTCAAGTTCCCGGTCTGGAGTCAAGTTCCCAACATGCCAGTGTCATCCTTTGGGAATAAAAGTAATGGCCTTAGATGACCATTAGGCTATACACAGACAGATACCATAATTATGGCCACAAAATGGCCAATGGCCTTTGATTCAATTTGTTTCAGAAAATGGGCTGCCAAGCTACAAACTGATTATGATGCCCTCTGATTTAAGCCGTAACTTTTTGCTTTAGAGGGCCAGCAAGTATCTGTGATGTTGGCACTCACCTACTCCACGGTCATCAACCCCAGGGTTGTTGATCCAGCGTAAGGCCTGCTCCATTTTGCCCTCTAGGGTAACCGCAGCCTTGACGGGTCTCATATTGGCCACGGCACGGCTAGTCTTTGACTGCAAGTTCTGCAAAGCTGTGCCAATCTGTTTTGCCAGTGCTCTAGCCTCAGGAGTATCGCCTTTACCCCTATGGCATAGAAAGAGTCAGACATGAAACTTTAACAACAAAATTATTTGAGGATGAGACCAAATAAGAGATCCAATGCAGATAAAACATGCCACTCTCCCAGTTACGTGTTTTTAGTACTCACATGTGAAAATACAATTATTAAGCGTATCACAATGCACGTAATCTTGGCTACATTATCTGACCTAACTGCAAACATAAGAGTTTATCATGTTCACACTTTTCATCATGTGCTGAGGACAGACATAACATTTTCTTAACATGCCAAACTGGCATGATTGTTATCAAGTAAAAGAAAAAACTAAGTAATGAAAACAATATGAATGTTCTTTTTTTCTTTTTTTTAATCCCCTTTTCTCCCAATTTTGAATACCCAATTCCCACTACTTAGTAGGTCCTCGTGGTGGCGTGGTTACTAACCTCAATTCGGGTGGCAGAGGACAAGTCTAAGTTGCCTCCGCTTTTGAGACCATCAATCCACGCATCTTATCACATGGCTCGTCATGCATGACACAGCAGAGAATCTGCATGTGGAGGCTCATGCTACTCTCTGCGATCAATCCACAACTTACCCCACCCCCCATTACACACCCCAGTGAGAGCGAGAACCACTCATTGTGACTATGAGGAGGTTACCCCATGTGACTCTACCCTCCCAAGCAACCGGGCCAATTTGTTTGCTTAGGAGACCTGACTGGAGTAACTCAGCACACCATGGATTCAAACTTGCGACTCCAGGGATGGTAGTCAGTGTCAATACTCGCTAAGCTACCCAGGCCCCCTACTATGAATGTTCTTTCAATTAAAGGATTTCAACAATTTGTATTGTAAGTCTTTAATTACACACATTTTACGAAGTTCGACCAGTCTTGAAGTGAGCCCAGCAATTTCACTGATGGAGCGCAGGATATCATCTCTTTCTTTAGGGTCTTCACACAAGTCAGCAATGCGCTTGGCCTCTACCAGAAGAGCACGAATGTTCTCCTCCCCCTCCGGGCCACCGTTAGGGTCAGCCAGCCAGCTCTGCAGAGAAATACCCATGTGCAATAGAATTGTAAGTTCTTAAGTAAAAAAAAAAAAAAAATCATTTATGCATAATAATTTTATTATTTAAGGATTATTATTACAATTTAGAGATGATCATGAAGATTTACACGGTCATACCCAAAAGTGTTCGACGTGGTTTAAAGGGACTTGCATATTGCACTGACTTGCAATGACAAAATGTGATTGATTTCATGTTACCTGATGTTTAATATGGAAGTTTATTCACTATTTTCTAAAGGAATAGCAAACATATTTAGAATTTTCCATTTGGAAACATAATCCCAAATGGAGACTGGATTAATTTTGTGTTTCTATATGAATTTTGGCAGACACTGTGTGTTCATGAGGAGGTGCAAACACAAATACACAATTTGTGAATGCATTATAATGGTCACAATTTATGTCCACAAATGTAAAACTCTTTATATTTCTTCAGAAAATTGTCCTGAATAATAAATAATTCCCAAATAAAGTCCTGAATAAACTTCCAAAGTTTAATGAAAGGAGTTCAAATCAATAATTAATACACTTAAATCTGAAGTATGTAATTTGTGCACCACCCAATGGAAAAAAGAAACTTTATTTAAAAAAAAAAAAATTCTGACAATGCCCCTCATCTGCTGTTGGTCAATCATAGAGAAAGTCCAGCAATTTTCAAAGTGCCACAGAAAGATGGTTATTGATGGCTTACTCATAGTTGTCTCTTCATATTAAACTGGGATAGAAGGAGGTACTTTAACACAGAAAATTTACATTCTTCAGCTTTAAAATCAGATGATCAGATTAGATTAGTTTACAAGTGTAGTCTAAAAGATTAGGTTTCTGATTACAGTTTTAGTTGTGTAATTTGTAACCAGTACCAGATTACGTTTCAGAAGTAATCTACCCAAAATTCCTTCCTGAGAAGGTTTATTATGCGATAATGACCAACTGACTACATTCTCCCACTTATTTCTTTGCTACAAATAAATAAATAAATGGACATAAAATATTAATTTGAGATGATTTTTTTTATAATGAAAGAAGAGACCACAGATTACTATAAGAGACATCAAACTATCAAAGCTATGTAGAGAGTTGGTTGCCAGAGCTGATTATTAAATATACAATTTAGCTGCAAAATGCCATGATTGACCAATCAGAATAAAAAATTCTACAGAACTGGATCAGAATTAAGATACAGCCTTTAAATACTTATTACACAGCACATCGCCACTAAATAACAATCAGCCATTTAGATGAGGACATGTCTTTAAGTACCTATGTAACCTCTGGGATGCATTTTCAAATCTCTTCCATTCAAAACTACAACTGGAGACTCCACAATGACATAAGCACAAATATAAAGTCTAAACACACAAAACCACTAATGGAACCTCAGAGTATCTTTATGCTTCTGTTAAACAGTCATTGATTTTGACCTGGGCAGTGTCAATTCTCTTGGCAATGGCCTGCTTGGCATTGGTCAGGGCCTCCAGCTTCCGAGCAGCATTCTCCACTTTCCCCATCATAATATCCAGACCCTGAGCTACCTGCTGAGCTTTTCGCATGCCCATGGGGGTGACACCCTGACCTCTGGATAGACAACATTGAAGAATAGGGTCACAGACAGAACAGAAAATAACAATGCTCATTATAAAATGCAACTAACCAAAAGATAACAAAGTGAAAAGTATTTTTAACTTTTAAAAGGAGTAGAAAACACTTCCCATGTCTTTGTTTTCGACATTTAAAGGCTGTACATCCATCTATGTAAGCTAAAAGAAAATATGACTAAGGGAATATTCAATACAGGTTATATTTGTTAATGTGGTCCCCACTTGATGTCCAATGTTAAATCTGGGTCCTGAAGCAAAACCAGTTTTAGACCACTGATTTGTATGAAATCATAAGAAAACCAGCAAAAGGCAAAAATTTTTGCAAAGAGGAGAGAATGACACCATAATAGCATTAGAGATTAAAAATGTTTGAAATGCTCTTGAAAAGAAACTAACCTAGAAAACACTGTATGAAATTAACATGCAATAATCATCTGAAAGGTCAGTTAAAGAGTGTGAGGGTGATCTGTGAGCAGGCAGTGGGCCACGGCGGCCTCCGATTATCCAGCCCTTCAGCTTTTAATCTGCTTTCCTTAAGTCTCTCTAATGAAGTCAGAAGCCAGTGTCTGATCTCTCACTCTCTGCAGTTCCAAACATCCCAGACACCTGGGCCCAAACTGCACCACACAGTTGCTTTCTTTCCCCTGCATTCAGCACTCAGGGATAAATTATCCCTGGAGAATTAAGACGGTTAACAAACAACATCTAATGCGTTGATCATAAAACCTGACACACTTTTTTGTGTTGTTAATTACAAGCTGTTAAATCCCCTGAGGCACAAAACACAGCTATAATGTGTTGCATAAAGGTGAATGAATGTCATTATGAACTGCACACAGCTGCATTAATGCATAATTCACCTCACATGAGCGTTATAGGAACATGTGGTGGCATTTTACTCTCTGTGTGATATGCTGAACTGAGTAATTTATTAAGTGGTTGAATCAGCAATATAATGGGCTGGTGATTAGCGGAAGGAATATGCAGGGACCTGGCAATATGATATTATATTGATATCTGTGTCATGACAAGATAATTACCATTTATAATTAGTGTATTTCAATTCACAACTGTGATGTATTGCAATCTTTAACTCGTTCATTTCTCATTCATGTTCAATGGACTTAAGTGCTTTGCGCAACAATTGCTGAACTTCATCATGGAGCCATAGAAGTAGCAAAGGCAAGTCAGTGTCAGTAAAAAACATCCACAGGCAATAGCGTATGCAGTTCCAGTGTGTTTAACATTGCATGAATCCCTTGCATTTTAGTTGTATGTAGAATATATACTGATATAATTACAAATAAAAATTAATAAACTTTAGTTTGTATTTTGGTCGGAAACACTTGCTCGAGTAGTGCTCAATCTAGTTATTTCCAAAAACATTCATGTAATGATTTAACAAAAAATATAGATGTTATAATATTATTACAGTATTGTGAGGTCAATCACTGCAATATTTTGAAATGTAATTTTTCCCAATATTTCAAAGTATTGCAAAATTTCACCTCACAATATTAAGGATGGATGGATGGAATTTTTCCTGACCCATACTAGTGATAAAACTGATTACTAATTGTGCCCTAACAAGTCTGATTGTACTTCCACTTTCTCTAGGTGCACTGAAGGGGGCATACCTGGCGCGCGCATCTGACACCTGATCCGTCATCTGGGCGAGGGTTTTGGCTGTTCCCAGAATCTCTCTCCTCTCTTTCCCCACACAAAGCTCTCCTACTTTTCCTGCTTCATCCAGGATCTGATGCACCGCATGCTCTCCTGGGTCTCCTTTACGAAAACATTCACAGCAGCAGTCAGAGAAGCAGAGCTAGGCCACAACACACACACACATCTTTAATCTATTAAACAAAAATGAGAACGGTAAAATGGAACATGGCAAAAATATACTATATATGCAATTACTATTAATATAAGCGCTCCATGTCTTTATACCACATATGGCATTAACAATTTCAAAAATATTTAATCATTTAGAATTTAGTCTTCTGAAATAAGACTTCATTGCATCTGTTGTAAAATAAAAAGTAAGTACATTTTAATGTCAAGTGTATTTGAAAGTCTACCTAGGCAAATAATAACACTATAGAACTGTAACTGTACATTAATATTTCAAGATGTAAAGATTCACAATTCAAATTTTCAGCACTTTGTATTTTAGATATTTCAATAAACATAGCAACATATTCAGTGCAAATATGTGCAGCAATGCCATGCTAGGGAAACTTACTGAAGGATAAATGATAAAAAAAACAAAACATTCCAACAAGAGTGAAAGACTAAAAGTATCAAATCTGTACTTTTTTTTTACTTGGAATGTAAATGTTATGGACACTGGCAATATGAATACTGTCTCTTTAAGTAGATCGGGCACTCTGTTCCATTAAAGTCCCCTTATTTTGTACTGTGCCGTGCAGTTGCATCTGTATTAATTTACTTTAATTATAATTTTATTTTGTGAAGAATAAAGAATATTTTTATTATTATAATTCTGCACTGCAAGGAGGATTGCAGAGATTAACTGACTGAGATTGTGAGACTAGAGTCAGTATCGAACATGTCATGATCTGCTACCTGAAGCACATTCATCCATTCATATACTGTAGTATCTGTTTTTGCTGGATTTTATGCAATCCTTCCCCTGCTGTCATGTGAAGCGTCCATGTGATGGCGTAACAGCCAATGTATCATCTCTCACAGCCCAGTCTTTCATTTGTTTGGGTGAGATGATAAAACAGTACAGATTATATATAATATAGGCCGCTATAATCCAGAATGCAATTAGGAATCCTTATATACCAGATATGGATTGTTATCAACTGTTATGTGACACATGACTGAAAGTTTAATAATCAGCATGCAGACCTATCGGCCCATATTTTGAGCGGCCCACCAGGAATTCTCCCAGTCCTCACAATTAGGCACTCCAGCCCTGTGCCAGAAAACTATTTTTAAGACCACTTTCTAACATTTCTTTGATCCTCAGAAGTTATCAGGTCATTTTTAGCTGCTGTGCCTGTAATACTCATATGTAAGCACCTTTTTTGCATGTAAAATAAGATACAACGTTGGGATCCTTCGGCAGGACATTTATAGTGGCAGGTGTTACACACAGCGGGCAACAGTTCAAGCTTTGACAGACTTTCCCACATTTTACTGTAATCATTAATTCTTATCGTATTATGAAACATAATTTTTGTCCTATTTTCTCCATATTACCTCACTGTGAATGGGCAGGCCAAGTTTCTGAATCACATATAGGTGTCTTTGACTTGTAAATGTGGACGGTCATGTATCCATGTGTTCGAATGTATCTGTCTGACATAAGAAATTTGCAAAAGGTCATAGAACGGGCCTTTTAAGCAGCTTTGTTGCAATAAATTATCATGTTTCACTGGAGAAGTAGTGTTTATTTTTGAAAGTTATGTGATGTTTAGTTTATTGAACTCATTTATCTCAAAATATCAATGAAAAGTTGATTCCTCATTTTCTAACCCGGAGCAACCGATTATATGTGTAGTTATTCATGTTACCTGGTAGACCATTAGGATCCCTAAGCCAGCCTTTAGCCTGAGCCATCTTTGACTCAATCAGTGCTAGTGCTCTTTTCATGGCCTCCGTGTCCTTCAGGAAGAAAGAATGAAGTTAGTGTCACAAATGAAGACAAACATATTTACCAAATTTGCCCACAGAGCAGGATTTCACAGCTTGGATTAGAGAGGTTATGAAGCTATAGTAGTACTGTAATTGCAGTATATGTGATCTTTGCTCACATGAAAGAGTGGATGCTGAAGGGAGGGGTCTCTGCAGCACAGATTGACCCTTCCCTTTCCCTCTGAAGGGCATGAAGAGTCTCTCCTTCTCTCAATCACACACAAAGTAAGAGAAGACATCACATAATCATCACTTCACACTCCATTGAACCACACACACATTTAAAGGAGAACCTGTGACCTGTGTCTATTGCTCCTCTAATCTGCAGTCTACAGCAAGGTAATCTGCAATTTGTGCAGACACTCTATTCAATATATACATTTTCGGAAAAATTATCAAATAAAGATTATAATAGGTATAAGCAAATGAAGGGCGCTGGTTTAAAATCATGTTCAGTGTGAGTACAGCTCAAGATCAAATGTATTCTGGTGAATTTTCAGCTTTGAGTCACTATTACTATCAAGCAACACTATCACTAAACACCATACTTATTCTTCTTCCAGACAAAACTTTATTTAATTCAACATCATTTGTGTGATGGACATGATTTATCGATTTTAATCTGACAGATGACATAATAGACAAAAAAATCTAATAAACTCATACACTTCAATTGAAAAGGTTCACCACACATATCCAGGGATCAGAATAGCAACAACCAAAACACCCTAGCAACTGCAAAGCAGCATGCCCCAGTCAAATCTCAGCACCAGAATATCAAAAAGATGTGGGGGTGGATTCTTTAAGCTTGGAGTAGTGTACATAACTTCATTGTCCTGGGGGCAGGTTTTGACCAGCAAGCACAACTCACATTTTCTTTAGAAATCAAGATTTATTTTATTGTCTTCAAACATTTCAGCAGGACAAGACAATAATAGATGGTAAAAAGGATTGATAATTGAGTTTCTGCTTGTGGTGTTTCCAGCAGGAGACACTCTGGCAGCTTAAACCGAAGTCAAAGCCAATCAGAAGAGGCAGACAGGCAGGAAATTAACCCCTTACACCTGCTCCAGCTGCCTACCCAGCAGCTATTATACTCCATCTCCATCTCAGATCTTGTGCTAGAGCATTAGTGTATGGCAGTACAGTACCGTTTTGCGCAGACAAACAAATTTATCTTTCACACAGCTCCAAAATATGCAGCAAGATTGACACACACACACACACACATACACACATATAAGTATATACAGTATAGGAAATATATCGAAATATTAATGAACAATATAAATTGACTTGAGTGGCAAAACTCGATTTAAGAGAATTTTTAGAGAATGTATCTTTTAATATTTTTTCTTGTTTTAAGCATAAATTGACAAAATTGAGTTACCAGTAGGTTTATGCTTAAAAAAAGAAAATACTATCTGCCAATGGGGTGAGAAAAATAGACTAAGTTTAAGTGAGAACAAGTTCATTTTTCTTCCCCCATTGGCAAAAAGTTGTTGTTGGTATTTTAGTTTTTCATGACTTATCTTACAATATGTAATTTTGCTTCACAAGTAAATGTATCTTGTTTTACGAAAGTTTAAATAGATTTATTGGAGCTAGATGTCAACATGTAAATTTGCTTTCATAAATGTGTATCAAAGAGGCAAAATAAGTTTAGAGTGCAGCTATCCTGAAGCGAATTGATAAAGTGGGAGGCATAAGCAAATATAAAATCAACGGGACTCTTTCAGCTACAACAAATTATCCACCCAATCCATTTCTCTGCCTACTTTGCCTGCTATCCAGTTACTGCTGCTTTTAAACCAACCAATCAACATCCAGCAAGACAGATCACATTATTTGTAGGTAGATGAGGAATTTCCTATTCATGTGCATTATTAGATAAAGTCAGCTCAGGATTGGGTTGCATTCTCAAGCTGCAAAGTACAGAATAATGCCATATGAATTTGTTTTTCATATAAGTTTTTAGCGGTTTACTTCAGAAATCATATCCTTTCATTGTAAAAGTTCATGAAAAATCTAATCTGAAATGACTGTTTACGTATATACCACTCAAAAGTCTGGACACAGCCAATGTACTCATTCTTTATTATAACTATTTTTCACATATTAGTAGCCAAACCATGAAACAACAAATGGAAGCATGTGAACTATGTAGTGATTAAAATGTTAAACAAATCAAAGCTATGTTTTATTTTAGATTGTTCAAAGTATCCATCTGAGATGCTTTCTATCTATATTTACAGAAATTAAATATATAACGATATCCAGGTATAAAGGAAACCTAAGCCTTGCCTTATAATGGTGCATTAGTTATTCTCATCGCATGCTCTTTTCCTAAAGAACACAAGAGTTCAGAGACAGGCCAGTTAATTTTCCTTGAGACAATAAGTAGTTTTATAAAGAATAAGCATCTAGATTTTACCTGGGTCTTTTCCAGATGTACAACTAAAGACTGTAGTGTATAACTTTGTATGAAATCTTCAGGGTTTTTTTGGCAATTTAATGCATTGTATAGCCTTCATTCCTCAAAACAATGATTGACTGACGATTTTCTAGAGAAAGCTGTTCAAGGAAATGCCAGTCTATTGCATACTGTGGCAACTCAAAAACAAGCACAGATACAATGTTAAGCTTCATTTAACAAACCAAATATATTTAAACTGTATTTAATATAATGGCAAGTGATTTTCTACAACCAAATTAGCAATTTAGCATGAGTCCTCAAGGAAAAGGTGTTGGACTGATGGCTGCTGGAAATGGGGCCTGTCTAAATTTGATCAAGATGTTTGTTTACATCAGTAATGTCCTGACTAAACTTTGTGATCAGTTGAATGCCACTTTGGTGAATTAAAGTACCAATTTCCTTCTGAAACAGCAAACATTTACATAATTCCAAACTTGGTGTAGAAATTTCCAAAGACATATAATAAAGGACAGTGAAACAGAGTGAGAGACTCTATGAGACTGAAGGATGTGGAGGGTGTGAGATGGAACACATTTATTGTTTAAGTGCTTGTTATTGTGTTGGGTTTCTGAAAAACAGCATCCATTGCACAAATCAGCATATATTATAAGATATCAAGCAAGGCTGAATAAAGGCTTCTATTGGACAACATGAGATAAAACAGGGATGGCTGCTAAAACACACACACACACGCCCATACAGTTAGCAACATTGTGCTGAAGACAGCCTGTATATAACACAATGATCTAGCATGCACTTTGTTGCATTTCAGAGGGGGAGAGAGTTGAGCTTACCTTCTATAGGAAGGGAAAAATGGAAGAACACAGAAAAGAAAGAGAGCACAAAATAAATGTTTAAAGAGTTATATCAGGGCAAACAGAAAATTAAAAGTGACAGCAAAGTAAATGAAAGCTTAGGAAACAAGGTTTGAGAGTAGAGTGATTTGATATGGAAATATTTAATATGCATGCAAAGCAAGCGAAGGGTGTCATCAGTCAGTGTGAGGGATTAAATTATTCAGTAACAGTTCAGTGGAGTTTGTCAATGTGAAATTATTAGATCATTTATCTTATTGTCACTGATGCTATGTCTGTATATGGTGATGCTTTTCTATCTTTGTTTATTAGGCCCCTGTTTTTAGAGACTATCATATCATGTAGTCACTGAATTCTAAGCCTGACTGTGAACAGTGCTAGAAATGGAACAGATAATTACAATAGCAGATTGGAAGGGTGTGTCAAATTAATTCAGGGAAAAACACTCTATGAAAACAAAGATACACCCAGGGTTATTCCTGGCTCAAAATGAGGCGGAGGTGGTACCATACTGATCAAAAAAGTGACGTTAAGAACACGTAAACATTGGCTTTACATTAATACACTCCTAATGACCTGGTAACTGAATAATATTGTTAATTTTGTCATCTGTTTTTTTTTTATTTAGCCTTAGCCCTGTGTCAAATGTCCTTTTTAGTTTTTATCATATTTAGTCAACCTTATCCTATTATCTTATTTTGTGAAGTTTTAGTTGACAAAGTCTGGACATTTTAATGTAGTTATAGTCAATGAAAACTGTTGACATTTTAGTCATATTTTAGTAACATTTAGTCATATTGACCGTTTAGTCACTGAACACTGTAAATATTTTTAGCCATAAGAGTATTATTGATAAGCATTTGTCAATCTAGTC
Organism: Xyrauchen texanus; assembly: GCF_025860055.1. Taxonomy (NCBI): domain Eukaryota; kingdom Metazoa; phylum Chordata; class Actinopteri; order Cypriniformes; family Catostomidae; genus Xyrauchen; species Xyrauchen texanus. Next base: position 19,884,586 of record NC_068299.1, on the reverse strand, counting down.
TATCCAAAACCATCACTATTCGACAATGGAATTTTTTTTATTATTATTGCCGAGATTTGCAGTTACAAATGACAATCCACTGAGTGCAACGCTTGTTAGTGTTTTCCATGAAGACACCCACCATAGTTTTGTAGACAGCCGGAGGCGGCACGAAACTGACACTAAGTCATTGTTTTAAAGTATAAAATATCATATATTTAAAATGTATTGCAGGAATTTACAATATATAAAAATAGTAAATTACTTCATTCAGAATGCTTTATGGAAATGGTCACTGCTGAGAAATTTCCGCCAGAGAAAATTTAGCAGAGATGGGCCACTTCGATTTAAATTAATGGGAAAAATTGGAATGCCAATGTAGCACCTGTAGCACCCAACGGTCAAAGGATGTAGAAAGGAAGTCCCGTCTTGTAGTTAAAAGAGCCAATCACCTTTTAGATACAGACATCGCCTATCAATCATCTCAAGAACGCGCATGTGCATTAGCTATACAAGCCATGAACATTGTGTTTTTTAGCATAATCTGAGGTTAAGCAGCACAATTTATGATATCAGCACTGTCATATTTTACCTGCTGATTTGAAATATGCTCTTTTATCATATTCTTGAACAACTGTTTTTTAAATTTCAGTGTTCCACCATTCATGTAGATAGGAGCTGCACTGGCAAGACTGGAAATAGTCTGAAAATAATAGGCCGACAGTGGACTGAATTGCTAGGTGCGTCTCAATCAGCTTCCTAATTCAGTAGTCAGGGCACTGATCAGGGAGTTAGACATTTTTAGGGCTGTCTCAATTGCAAAATCGTTCCAGTGCACTGAAAAGTTAGTTCCCTAAAAAAATCCCACAATGCACCGTAAAAACCAGGGAGAAACATTGCTACATATATTCCCTTACTGCAAACGTCGTCATGTCATCTGAAGTCTCTCAAGTTGTTTGATGATGAGCACAAGTGTTAAACTATGAAGTCAAAGCCTTATTTTCCCTTTAAAAGAGATGTAGTTTCTAATGTCTTTCATTCATAATTACCATGAAAGTGAAACAATCGTTTAAATATTACAGTTGTTAAAGGAAGCTTTAAAATACACTCCTATATATTTTTATTTCTTTATTTATGAAATTTACCTGTTATAATAATACTGTACATTTGAATATCTTCAACAAAAATGTGTGATAGTGACATTTATATAGCAGTAGTGCTGATTAATAACAGCCGCGCTTCCATGCTCAAGCTTGTTATCATGTCGCAGGTAATTGAGTCATACAAGTGCCCCAATTCATCTTCACGATATACTGATTCACGACATAGGGAGCTGATTGAGACACAGGGTTTGAATCTGCTCTGATTCTAGTTTCCACAGTAACAGCGACTTTTCTGATTAGTGGATCTCTCTTCAGAATTATGGGAAGTGTAGTTCCTCAATGGGAATTCAGCAATTAATAATTTTTTTCATACTACCAAGCTGCTTATACAGAAGCATGTTCCCTTATTTAACAACCTCAGAGCTCATAGAAAGTCTGTCTTTTAAAGTTTAGATGTTTTTGCTCAGTCAATCTTTCTATGGAGGAAATGAAAAGGATTTTATTTACAGAACCTGACTGTTGACCTCTTCACCATTGCCACTATTATTCCATGTGGGCTTGAGTGATGCATCTAAGCTTGTAAAAATTGTTTGTTAAACTTGTCAATGGGCTGTTGGCCAATTTGTACCAATCAGTATAATATTGTAGTATATAGTATTTAGTATAGTATTTATTTAGAGAAGTAACTTTTTAAGACCGGGTCGCTCTGGAAGGAAGGGCCGATGTACTGTAAATGTGGGTTTACTTAGCTCTATCTTGGAGACACATTTGTCCCCAGAATTAGCTAAATAGGACAAAACCTCCCTTTGGGGGCATTTTGAAAAATGATTCATAAATAAATAAGTAAATTTTTGTTTGTTTTTTATTCAAAGAAATTTATACTTTTTATTTTGTGGGTAGGGTTTGGGTACAGTAACTCTGTATTATTTGTAATTAGCTTTATATAAAACAGAAGTCTATGGTATGTCCTCATTGATAGTAAATATGTTTGAGTGCATAAGTGTATGAATGTGATAAGTTTCTTACTTTGTTGGCCCAGGCATCCTCGTCCCAGGAAGTGAGTTGCAGCACTCTGATAATCTCGTTGATCTCAGTGCTCATCTTCTCAAATGTGTAGTTTCTGTTATTCAGGGCCTCCTCCACGCCGTGGCTCTTTGTGCAATTGGTTGTCACAAAGATTTTAATGGCTGATAAACAGCAACAAAATTTTTTTGTTAGTCCCATTTTCATGAGCCATGTAAAAATTCTAAAAGTCTGAATTCACAGGTGAAAATGCTTCTATTTTTGCATTTGATGTTTAATTTGGAACAGAAAATGAGATGTTAGGCAGCATGTTAACCTCATTCACCATTCACTTTCATTGCATATTTTGTTCATACAAGTAAAGCGAATGATGACTCAGGCTAACATACTGCCTATTATCTTCTTCTGTGTTCTATGGATGAAGCTATCCCTTTAACATGGTAAATGTCACAAATGTACTTATTTGATTAAAGACCTGGAAATAGTCAGAATCCTAAATATTTCAGATTCATTTTAAATCATAATGTTTATTTGTTTTAAATTTTTAAAAATTTTGAATCCCAGATTTTCAGTGTGGATTCCACAGTATTTCATAGATGTACTTGGGAGTGCAGTTCATTCATAATGATGTGCACAGCAATCAAGCAGCCAATTGTCACCATACGACTATCCATATTTGCATACATTGCCATTAAAGACTTTCTGCTCTTGCAGACAAGCCACCATCAACCTTGCTGAGCCAACTGCAAAGAGAAAGCCAACTGGAAGATGTGAAAAATCTCTCCCTCGAAGCAAGGCATCAGCGGCTAAATGACTGCAATTATCAGTGTTGCCATATCAACGGCTGGCACACAGACATGGCCCACTGTGCACACACAATCTCACCTGATATGAGTACAGGCAGCAGTTCCTTCACTGTGTTCATGGATGTGACCAGCATCACACGGTGTTCCTGGTGTGTCAGCTCTTGTTGCCGTTCATCAATCATCTTTGCCATTTTCGTCATACCTTAAAGTTATCAGGGCAGCGAAATGAATGAGTATAGTGAAGATATACAGGTAACACAGCTTTTAAGTTTATGATAGTTATTAACGTGAACAAAGTTGTACAGAAACAGAAATTGTAATCATAACAAGGCAGTAGCAACCATCCACTTTTACACATTTTTTCAAAGTTTCAGCCACTATTTGAAGGAAAATTGTAGCCAGCCACATAAAGACTTTAAGACCAAATAGTAACTAGTATTTCTTCAGCAGTGGACTAAAAGAATGCACAAAGTTAATATACTATGGCCAGTGCCCACTTACCTTTATTACAGCAAGACTACTGAGCAAATGTTTTGTTATCTAATTAATATTCATAAGCCAAGCTGAAAAGCGTTAAACGTGACCAACACACACACACTTTCAGATTATTCCTCCTATTCCTCTGAATAATGTAAAAATTATCTTCATAGTAATCTTCGTAAACATTTTAGCCCACTCACAGACAACGAAAATGAAATATATATTAACAAAGAGTGCAAGACAACACAACATGAAGGAAAGATGTCGTAAGTACCTGGTCCAAGGTTTTTAGTGTAAGTGACCAAGTCCTCCATGGTTTCCACAACTTCTGCTACTGTCAGGTACTCAAGGATGCCCTTACAAACACGAATAATTTTACGCACCTGAAAAAAACCAAAACAAAACACTAATGATATAAGAACACAAGAAAATGTCTCAAACGTTGCTAGTGGCAACTGATTTCTGAATATTGTAGTTGGAAAACACTCAAAAATGGTTTTAGAATAATGCAGTTCAAAGACACAGTAACTTCACATCTAAGCAAAAATAGGTCTCTTAGACAATGATCTATTCTGTGACTGACAACTATGCTCAGACTTTTGCCTTTGTGCCATAAAAAAAGCCTCATATATTCTGATTTTATGAAGCATTTTATTTTGTGAATACACAAATTTCAAATACATATACATTGGGCAGCGCAATGTGTTCAGTTTCATATCGTGTCTTGTGATGAGGAATCTTGTGACCAGCAGATGCTAAGCACTAAATAAAAAAGAAACATACTGATAGAAGACATAATGTGTTCACGGCGCCTCTATCAGATCATGTGCGCCATGTGAGCTTCATTATGCTGGGGCCACATGTTTAGCACACAGGGAAGGCTGAATATGTCGATCACGACACATTAAGGCCATCAATTAGTCCGCCTGATAAGGGACAATATGTTTAATGTTGTTTGGCCAGAAGAAAGCTCTGATCCAAAGAATTCAAATTCAGAACATGCCCTAAAGTGATTATTTGCAAGAGGGCAGTTTAAATTATTACAGGTTCACATAAAAACAATATGAACAGTTTACACAGAATCTTTCACAGAATTAATGATGTTTAATAATCAGGCACACATTCAGTAATCAAATAGTCAAAGGCACATAAATAACTTTTGACAAGCAAATAGCTTGAAGTGTATTCACAGATAATGATCTAGCTGTCTGCCAAATCGCTCTCTCAAAATGTAATATGACATTTCCCAGAGCCAAAATACAACACACTCTAATGGCGAAATCGTAAGGATTCATACAACTTCTCTAAATCTGGCCGATTCGTATAATATAATACATCTGCACTTTCATCGCAGCCAATGGACATTGTTTCCATCCATTACGTGACAATGATTTGCTTCTGTCACACACAACAGCTTCCTATCATGTTTACACACACTACTGATCGGTTAAGTTTAGATAAGGGGTTTGGGTAAGGGCATAATATTAATAAGCATGTCCTTAACTCCTAGTGCGTGGAACTCACGCTTACTTCCGCATTACACATCCGGGCATCTGCACGTGATGAAATCGTATGAATTTATAAGAAAGAAATCGTACAAAATCATACAGAATAGCCAACTCGTAAAATATGTATGAATTTTCATGAGATAGGGTTGCAAGACGTGATGTCTACTCTAAGCAGGGCTTTGGATGAGAGAGTTTTGTTTTTCCATTCGTACCTCTGCCTCATCAAATGTAAGAAGCAGGTCTGATGTTCCTGAGAGGATGCCCCGGGAGCCATCGATGAGGTAATCTCTTGCGGGGACAGAATACGGGTCTGTCCTCAGCATCTGAGCTGCCTCCACCAGCTTTGCACATGCATTCTCCACCCTGAGAAACAGAGAAAAAATTTTATCATTTGATACCAATAAGTACTATTTAACCTTTTATAGTGGTTTGAACAACACAGAAAACAGATAGAGTCTGAAAATCCTAAAAAAAAACATATGTAACATGAATTCCAGGGCTTTCCAAGTATTCCACATTAGCAGACAAACAGATCTTGTCAGCATCCTGCCTCCTGTTGTTTGTCTCCGGGCCTCTAGAGGTCACCTGTGTTCCCCTCTGCCTTAGTTCTTACTTGTGTGTCCTTGTTAAGCATTATCCAGGTCACCTGTGCCTTGTTTCCCCTAGAGTACTTTAGCTGTGTTTTTTCCCCCTTGTCCCTCACTCGGTTTTTGAGTCTTGCCATGTGTTTCCTGCTGTGTCCCACCGAGTCTTTCCAAGCTTTCCAAGCTTTCCAAGCTTTCCAAAGTAATTTTTGTAGACTTGCAAAGCACCCTTTTTTTTAAATAAATCTACTTTGCCTGGACTACTGCCTTGAGTGTTTCGTTTGGGTCCAACTTTACCTCCTCTGTGGCTAAGTGGTAGAACACTCAACTCTCCACATCTGAGACCCAAGTTCGAGCCTGGCTCGTGACTGGCTCGTGACAGAAAAACCGAGTCAGTCATGGACCCAGAGACACTCAGTTCCAAGGACCTATTGGCGGTGATTGCTCAACATGGGGCATCTTTCCAGCGCCATGAAGCTGTTCTCAGCTGACAAGAAGAGTTGATGACCAGTCATTCTCAACTCCTGGCCGATATGATGAGTTCCATCTGCCAGCTCTTTGAACACCTCCCTGGTCCTTCACCTTCCCCCAGATCACCCCCGAGTGGTGACAGGCCTTCTCCAGTGGCGGAGCCCTGACTTCCACCTCCCAAGCCCTTTGCTGGAGATCCAAGTGCAATGCTCCCTCACCTTCGAGCTCCAAACTCTCAAGTTTTCCCACAGACCGTTCCAAGATTGCTTACATTATTACCCTTCTTTCAGACAAGGTGCTCTCTTGGGCCTCCGCAGTGTGTTGTGACTCCTACGCGTTATTTGTGGAAGAGTTCAAGCGGGTGTTTGATCATCCTGTCAGTGGTCGAGAAGCTTCCAAGCGCCTACTTTCTCTCCGTCAGGGTTCCCGCAGCACGGCGGATTTTGCCATTGAATTTCGGACCATAGCAGCAAGGAGCGGATGGAATGATGAAGCGCTGAGGGCCTGTTTTCATGGAGGGTTGTCTGAGCCCCTTCAAGATGAGTTAGCCACCCGAGAACCAGCTGGGGATCTCGAGTCCTTCATAGCTTTGGCCATCCGCCTGGACAATCGTCTGAGAGAGCGGAGAATGGCTCGCCACCAGGTGTCTCAGCCCCAGGTTCCTCTGAGCAACTTCGTTTCTCCTGTTTGTGTTCCTTCGTACAGAGCTTCCCCGGCTCCTGAACAGCTCCATGATTCCCCGGAGGACATGCAGTTAGGCCGTTCCAGGCTTTCTCCCAATGAAAGGGAACGTCGCATGAGGGAGCATCGCTGCCTCTACTGCGGGGTTGCCGGCCACTTCCACTCCACTTGCCCCAAGCTTTAGGGAAACGCCTGTCCCCGCCCAGCTACAGGGGGGCTGTGATGGGGAAAATTAGAGCTCCTCCTACTAACGCTGTCCTAGCTATTCCAGCCACTCTGTCCTGGGAGGGCCACCAGCATCAGGTCCAGGCTATGATCGACTCAGGTGCCGCAGGTGACTTCCTGGATCTAACCTTGGCTAAGGAACTTAAGATCCCTACCCAACTACTTCCTCAACCCCAGGCAGTTACAGCTTTGCATGGCAGACCTCTGGAACCAGGCAAAGTAACAGAGGCGACTCAGTCCCTACAACTTACCATCTTTCAACACCAGCAGGAGGAGACCTTCTATCTCATTGACTCCCCCGAGTATCCTATTATCCTGGGTCACCCTTGGCTGTGCAGACATAACCCCCAAATCGACTGGCCAACTGGCACCATTCTAAGCTGGGGTTCCAATTGCCAACTCACCTGCATGCTTCAGAGTCCCTTGGCCCCTAGTTCCGAGTTTCAAGAGTCTGTCGACCTCTCCCAAGTCCCCAGTGTTTACCATCGGTTCATGGCAGTGTTCAGCAAGTCCCGGGCTACTTCCTTACCGCCTCACCGCACTTACGACTGTGCCATTGATCTATTCCCTGGTTCCTGCCCTCCCAGGGGTCGGATCTTCTCCTTGTCCTCCCCCAAGCACTCAGCTATGGATACCTACATTAAGGAGTCCTTGTCAGCCGGCATCATCCGTGCCTCTACTTCCCCAGCTGGGGCGGGCTTCTTTTTTGTAGAGAAGAAAGACGGAGGTCTTAGGCCTTGTATTGATTACCGGGCCCTTAAGAAGATCACGGTTCGGAATCAATACCCCCTTCCTCTCATGGCCACTGCTTTTGAGCTGCTTCAAGGGGCTTCCATTTTACTAAACTGGATCTCTGCAATGCTTACCATCTCGTGCAAATCCGGCAAGGAGATGAATGGAAAACGGCCTTTAACACCCCCACGGGTCACTACGAATATCTGGTGATGCCGTTCGGGCTCACCAGTGCCCCCGCAGTATTCCAAGCCCTGATTAACGATGTTCTCCGGGACATGCTTAATCTGTTTGTCTTCGTATACATGGACGATATCCTCATCTTCTCGAGATCACTGAAGGAGCATGAGGTGCATGTTGGCCGGGTTATCCAGAAACTACTTGACAATAATCTCTACGTAAAACCTGAGAAGTGTGAATTTCATGTTTCCCAGACTCAGTTTCTCTGGTTTATTGTCACTCCTGGCCACCTGGAGATGGACCCCAAGAAGGTCAAGGCAGTCCACAACTGGCCCACACCTGCCACAGTCAAGGAGGTTCAACGTTTCATTGGCTTTGCAAACTTCTATAGGTAGTTCATTAAGAATTTCAGCTCTGTGGTAGCCCCCTTGACAGCACTTACTAAGGGAGGAGGAACCAAGATTCACTGGGATCCAAAGGCAGCGGGGGCCTTCGAGGATCTCAAGTGCTGCTTTACTTCAGCTCCGATTCTTGTGATACCTGACCCAGAAAGACCTTTTGTGGTGGAGGTGGATGCCTCAGAGGTGGGGGTGGGGGCCATCCTGTCACAGAGGGGTGAGGATGGAAAGTTACACCCTTGTGCCTTCATGTCTCGCCGCCTGTCTGAGGCAGAGCGTAACTACCACGTGGGGGATCGAGAGTTGCTTGTGGTAAAACTGGCCTTGGAGGAGTGGCGCCGTTGGCTTGAGGGGGCTCAGCATCCTTTCCAAGTTCTCACGGACCACAAGAACCTGGAATATCTCCAACAGGCCAAGCGGTTGAACCCTCGGCCAGCACGATGGTCCCTGTTTTTTAATCGATTCCAGTTTCTCCTGTCTTACAGACCTGGCACCAAGAATGTCAAGCCGGATGCCATCTCTCGAGTCCACTCGCCTGAAATACAAGAGAAACCCTTGGCATCTATTATTCCGGGGTCTAGGATAGTTGCGCCTCTTCAGTGGGAACTAGAAAGAGGGTTACGAGAGGCCCTTGTCCATGAGCCCGATCCAGGCGGTGGTCCCGCCGGACGCCTGTCCGTTCCTCTATCTGTTCGGGCCCGGGTCTTGCAGTGGGGTCATGAGTCGCCCTTGACATGCCATCCAGGTAGTGCTCGCACACTGGAATTCCTCCAGCGGAGGTTTTGGTGGCTGTCCATCAAGAAGGACATTCAGGTCTATGTGGAGGCCTGCCCTGTGTGCAACCAGGGAAAGTCTACACGTCAGCGACCCCAGGGACTGCTCCATCCCTTACCTGTTCCCCACAGGCCATGGTCACACCTTTCTCTGGACTTTGTTACAGGACTTCCTCCATCCCAGGCAACACTGTTATCCTGGTGGTTGTAGACCGGTTCTCTAAGGCTGCCCGGTTTATTCCCCTGCCCAAGCTGCCTTCGGCCAAGGAGACTGCTGAGCTCCTAATGAACCATGTCTTCTGGATATTTGGTATGCCCCTGGATATGGTCTCTGATCGAGGTCCCCAATTCTCGTCCTGGTTTTGGGGGGCCTTCTGCAGACTTATTAGGGCCACAGCCAGCCTGTCGTCTGGGTTCCATCCAGAGTCTAATGAGCAGACAGAACGGCTTAATCAGGATCTGGAGACCACCTTGCGGTGTATGGCGGCCAGTAATCCCACGTCTTGGGCCACCTATATCATTTGGGCTGAATATGCCCACAACACCCTCCAGTCCTCGGCCACCGGATTGTCCCCTTTCGAATGCCAGTTTGGATACACCCCTCCATTATTTCCCGAGGAAGAGGCCCAAGTTGGTGATCCCTCGGCCCAGCGCTTTGTCCTACGCTGTAGGCGGACCTGGAAGAAGGCCAGGCGTACCCTCCTTCGGACCTCCCAGAGATACCAAAGCCAGGCTAATCGCCTCCGACGGACGGCCCCTAATTTCCGAGCTGGTCAAAGAGTCTGGTTAGCCACTAAGAACCTGCCCCTCCGGGTCGAATCTAAGAAGCTTTCCCAGAAATACATCGGCCCTATTCGCATAGCAAGGAAAGTTAACCCTGTCTCTTATCGTTTGTTTCTCCCTCGTTCACTTAGAATTAACCCCACTTTTCATGTTTCATTACTAAAACCTGTCTTGTCTTCTCCCTTTTCCCCCCTCGCAGACCCCCTCCACCTCCCAGGCTCATTGACGGCCAGCCAGCCTACACAGTGCGCCGGATACTGGACTCCCGGAGGGTCCAGAACTCTCTACAGTATCTGGTGGACTGGGAGGGCTACAGGCCGGAAGAGCGCTCCTGGGTTCCAGCAAGGGACATCCTGGACCCAAGTTTGATCCGAGAGTTTCGCACCCTGAGGCCAGGGTGTTCTGGAAGGAATGTCAGGAGCCATTCCTAGAGGAGGGGGTCCTGTCAGCATCCTGCCTCCTGTTGTTTGTCTCTGGGCCTCTAGAGATCACCTGTGTTCCCCTCTGCCTTAGTTCTTACTCGTGTGTCCTTGTTAAGCATTATCCAGGTCACCTGTGCCTTGTTTCCCCTAGAGTACTTTAGCTGTGTTTTTCCCCCTTGTCCCTCACTCGGTTTTTGAGTCTTGCCATGTGTTTCCTGCTGTGTCCCACCGAGTCCTTCCAAGCTTTCCAAGCTTTCCAAGCTATCTCAAGTAATCCCAAGTAAGCTGTTCTTAGTTATCTGATTTTGTTTTTTCTCCCCTCGTGGAGTTATTTGATTTCTCTCCTGTTATTATTTTCATTATCTCTACCTTAACAATACCTCTTTCTGAGAAGAACTTTTGTTGGATTTTTGTGGACTTGCAAAGCACCCTTTTTTTTAAATAAATCTACTTTGCCTGGACTACTGCCTTGAGTGTTTCGTTTGAGTCCAACTTTACCTCCTCTGTGGCTAAGTTGTAGAACACTCAACTCTCCACATCTGAGACCCAAGTTCGAGCCCAGCTCGTGACAGATCTATAATGACCTGCTCTATCAGAGAAACTTTACTAAGTATTTTAAAGGAATACTTCACTAAGAAAATTTTAATTCTGTCATAGACATCTGCATCCACTTACGCATTTTGTTCCAAACCCATTTTACTTAAAAAAATAAAAAGAAAGTTTTTTAACGAATATCCTGGTCCATGTTTTCACTACAATGCCAATGACCCTAAACCTTACAAAAGTACAGAAGTTTGTGGGGGGAAAAAAAACAGTGAAAATGTTTTTTTTCTGTCATGTGCAGACTTTCATGGTGAAATTTTATAATAATATATTTTAATTTAACAAATATGTAAACATCTTAATAATTTCAGCTTAAACATTTAATTTTGATAAACTGGGTGGAAAATGTACTAATGTGATACAATTATATTTAAAAATGTATTTTCTTAAAAGGCTATTTCAATCTCTGAAAGTAACTCCCGTTACATCCCTCACCCCTCACCCCTCACCAGTTTTATTTTTTTTCAGCCTTGCGGTTCAGGGCTTCCGTAAGAAAGCATCTAAAAGTTTCATAAAAGTAGTCAATGCAACTCGTGTCACATTCCAAGTCTTGTGAATTTTATTCATTTTCAGTGGTAATCTTCACATCTGTTGTACGTTTATGAGCGCATTAGAGAAACTTTCTCACAGTGGCACGCATCTTCACGCAAGGATGTTGTTTTAGCGCTAAATTACTTGAATTATTATTATATGCTAAATTATAGCAAAATTATTATTTTGTATTTTGCAAAAGAAAAGAAAAAAATCCAAATATGGATTTGGAATGGCATGAGGGTCAGTAAATAATGAACAAATGTATCAACTATTCCTTTAAAGGTGAGGCATGTAGTTTCATGTAGAATTTATTTTTGATAGTGTCACAGAGACTACATTTTCGGGAGAATCAGCCTATGAAAGCCTTGCTTATGGTTGTCTCAGCATATTAAAATGTAATTTAAGAAAGTATTTTAACACTAAAAAATGACACACTTCACCTTTAAGGAAGTAATATGTAACATTTAGTGCACAAAGAAAAAATACCCCTTTCAAGATTCTGATTTAACTGCAATTTAATCTTTGGACCAATAAATGTTTACATCAAGATTATTTAAAAAATCAATTGAGTCAACTGAGGGCAATGAGTAATCCCAAAGCTATCCAGCAACCAGTGTAAAACTGTTCCTAAACAAAACTGGATAGCACTGTATTAATATGTAATAAACCATGTCCCAGTAACCCAACAGTCCATGGGGGAGTGGTGAGGATTTGTTTTGGAGGAGGCCTTTCTTCATAATTTTTCTGTGATGAAGACCCAGATTTATGCAGGCTGCTCCCTATATGAGGCACCACCCGAGTGTCAGTCGATAAAACAGAGTCTATATATAGTGGTCCACATTTCCTGTCATCAACAACATGTGTGTTGATTGATGAGCTCTGTGCCAGCCTATGTTCATGATGCCAAATGTATCAGCTTTGAGAGTCTTTCTCAGGATTTTGCTGTCTTTAACCGAGTCCATCTGCCCAATCCAATTTATACAGAGCCGGAAGGAGGCGGGAACCGGCTGAACAGTCAAAAGTAATATTTCGAACTCGCGAACTCCAGGCATGGTAGTCAACTCGACTCGCTGAGCTACCCAGGCACCGAGAGCAATAATAATATTGATGCTTTCCTTAGCAAGCACCACTCTAAATATTTACTTGATATGAGTAATCAAATCACAGTTAGTAATTTCAGTTTCCCCTTTATTTCACATTTGGACAATCTTCTAAAAAAGATTCCCCTTTGGAGTTCAATTAGTTAGGGTTAGGGTTAGCCACAGGGAGAAGCCATGCAGGGATTATATTGGCCTGAAAACACCACTGCTGTTCTGAGAATACTCCATACAGCAGGACAAGCACACCACTTATCATCAAGAGAGCACAAATACAGCACTGCCAAGAAGCAGAGAAAGGTCATGACAGAACTTGAACCAACTATTCACGAGGTCTGTATAAGATGATAAGAAACACATCTGTATATAATGCCACAGAAAAATCAAATAATATAAAATAATAATAAAAATCATTACATTAAGCAGATTAGTAAAGTGGAGTAAAGTGAGCTTTTTGTAATTACAAAAAATATATAATTTTCTTCAGAAAATGTTAAAATCATCTGCAGTGGTTTTGGTCCTCGGCTTATCTGTATAAAATGAATTGGGCAGATGGACTGGTTAAAGACAGCACTTTTGCAACAACTTGTTTAAAAAGTAGTCAGCTTTGGATATAATAAATATTACTTAAATAATTCACCAGTACACTGGTTTGATACTGATGAAGGGGCTACCCAAAAACATTGTGTCACAATTTTGCACTTTTTGGCCTCTTAAAAGAATATTTTACCTAAAAATAAAAATGTCATAATTTAAAATCACCCTCATGTTGTTCCAAGCCCATATTACTTTTTTCTCATAGAGAACTCAACTGTTTTACTGAATATCTCGGTCCAAGAAATGAATGAAATTCCATGTTGTTTCTCAACAAACCAAACGTTTGCCTCCAAAAGACACACAATATAACACACAAGCTGTAATGACTACATTTATGATTCCTTTTTTAAGCTTTAAGGCAAGTCCATATCCCATTCTGGCTTGCATCAAGTCCTTGCACCTTATGCCTAACCTTTCTACACATTGTGGTAATAAAATGTCAAAAATCCCCCAAATTTTTGTAAATTGTAAAAAATGGCTTTAGGCTCATCTGACCTTTTAAAGTGTGTGGAACAATGGATCAATAAGCACCTCTATGTGTTTTCTTCACCAAGAAGAAAAATGAGCTTTCTGATGAAGAAAAATGCCGCCTAACTTTGACAATTCAGAAAGCAGGAAATCAGAGAAAAAAGCCAGCGAGACATCAATATTACATCGATTGCACACTGTCAAAGCACCACTTCACACAGCCGGGAACACCCCAGGGAGAGCAGTCACATGATTTTTACGTAGAGTTATCAATAATGCATTGTAAGTTTACTGGAAAACGCCCCCAAGCTTCAGCTGTGTGGGAATGACTCAGCTGCCCTGACAGTGAGGAATAGCGCCAGAAGAGAAGAACGATTCCTCTAAGACTGCACCTTACCAAATTTAACCTCCATACCACACTATATATTATTACAAGCCTTGTAAATGGTTTGACCAATGAATTTCCATTACTTTTTCATGAGCTTCTTAGTCATTTGTGATTACTAGATAATTAGACTGATTCATTAATGAAGCAATTAGACTGATTCATTGCCAAGAACTAACTCACAAGAAGGGTTTGCTCACATACTGGACATCACTATGGTTTGTGAGCAAGTTTTACTCTACACAACAGCAATATCTACCCAATGAATTTCCCATGACTTTTAAGATTGCATTAATGTACGTGATTTTTCAAGGCCTGGAAAACACTATGTTATATTTCCAGGTTTTCCATTACCATGGGCACCCATTTTGTATACTGTCATAAACTCTGTCATGAGGCTTTGTAGGTTTCTCATATTGTGTTAAATTTTATATAGTTATATGATTCCAAATTACCAAAGATGTTTTACAGAAACTTGTTCCAGTAATAAAAACAAACTAAATTTAAGCATACTTAGGGCCAAAGTTAGGTTGCAAAAAAGTATATCAAAGAAAGTACTTGAAAAGATGGACATTTCTTTAGAAGTTTGGACAATCCTGTACAGTTTATCATAACTTTTGACAAGGTTACCTTGTTAGGCCACATGCCTTTAATAAAATCCTGTAAAATGAGCATGTGTGTGTGTGTCTGTATGTGCGTGTGGGTGTGCATGTGTGTTAAAGCCTCAGCATGGGAATGTGATTAGGGCAGATGTATTTTCACATGAAGATCCCCTGGAGAGAGTCAGGAAGCACAGGTCTTACTTAATGAAGGCCGGGGGCATGTCTCTCTTCATAATCTTGTCTTCTGTGGTCTGCACTGTCTCCTTTCCCACCTGAGAACACATGTAAAACAAGCTTGTTTAAAAACACAGCAATAAAGCTGACTTCTAAGAAGGACAGGACCGTTTAAATTCATCATTATTCAGACACGACGCTGAAGAGGTATGTGCACCGGTATCTAGAGGTCAACACGGTTGCAAATTAATGCTGATATATATTAGCATACAATTTAAAGACAGCAAACAAGGGGTATTCAAAATTGCTGAAACTAAATAAATCATTTTTTCACAAAATTTACTCAAAATGCACAACAAATGTTGGAAAAATATATCAAAATATAAAAAGCAAGTTACATAAAAAAGCAAGTTACATAGCAGACGCTGATATATCAGCCAATTAATCGATCTGGACGATAGTCCATCACTAGCAGTGTTCATTCAAAAGCAGCTAGGTTATACACACTCATGCAGAAAGGCTTTATTCCCCAGGAAGACCAGACTGACACAGTTTGTTAATGGGGTTGCTGTGAGTATCTGGACACAATAAGGCCCTGTGTGTCCTGAATGAGCCTAGAGGCCGATCTACTGTTCGCTATCTGGGATGCTGCCAAAACCTCCAAACAACAACCCATGTTGCTCATCTGTCATTGCCACACCCATATACGTATATGCATACAGTAGGCTACAATAAAAAGATGGTTTTAAAAAAAACAATGAATTCCCAAATGCAAAATTTAGGATTGGAGGGATCATTTACATTTATGCATTTAGCAGACAATTTCATATAGGGCTGGGCGATATGGCAAAAAATTGTATCATGATATTCTTTATCATATCATTCGATATCGATATTATCACGATATACAATCACATTTACACATTGTTTTGCAAAAAAAAGAAAACAAAATCCTAAACAGTCTAAATAGTCTTTACAAAACTGTGTTGGGGGCCCAGACCAATGCAGTGGTGTCTGAGGGATCTTCTATGAAAATATGGCTATATTTTAGAGTTTATCAATTGAGTGAAGTTGGATATGAATTATCCAAATCATTTTGAATCATAATGAAGGTTTTATTTTTACAATAACATTATTTGTATATATCTTTACATACAGATATCGAAGTATGGGGGCGTAGAAGCCCTTGTGACTGAGGAATGATTCTATTTTCATTAACGTGAGATAGACTAGGCTACAAACTAGTAATTGTTTTGTCTTTCATCCTTGACAGAGATGATCAAATCTGAATATCCATCCATCCATCCATCCATCTTCAACCGCTTATCCGAAGTCGGGTCGCGGGGGCAGCTGCTCCAGCAGGGGGCCCCAAACTTCCCTATCCCGAGCCACATTAACCAGCTCTGACTGGGCGACCCGAGCGTTCCCAGGCCAGTGTGGAGATGTAATCTCTCCACCTAGTCCTGGGTCTTCCCGAGGCCTCCTCCCAGCTGGACGTGCCTGAAACACCTCCCTAGGGAGGCGGCCAGGGGCATCCTTACCAGATGCCCAAACCACCTCAACTGACTCCTTTCAGCGCAAAGGAGCAGCGGCTCTACTCCGAGCTCCTCACGGATGACTGAGCTCCTCACCCTATCTCTAAGGGAGAAGCCCGCCACCCTTCTGAGGAAGCCCATTTCGGCCGCTTGTACTCGCGACCTAGTTCTTTCGGTCATGACCCAACCTTCATGACCATAGGTGAGGGTAGGAACGAAAATTGACCGGTAGATCGAGAGCTTTGCCTTTCGGCTCAGCTCTCTTTTCGTGACTAACGGTCGCGATAGAGCGAGTGCAATACGCCCCTGCTGCCCCGATTCTCCGGCCAACCTCCCGCTCCATTGTCCCTCACTCGTGAACAAGACCCGAGGTACTTGAACTCCTTCACTTGGGGCAAAACCTCATTCCCTACCTGGAGTACGCACTCCATCGGTTTCCTGCTGAGAACCATGGCCTCAGATTTAGAGGTGCTAATCCTCATCCCAGCTGCTTCACACTCGACTGCCAAGCGATCCAGTGAGAGCTGAAGGTCACGGACCGATGATGACATGAAGACAACATCATCTGCAAAAAGCAGCGATGAGATCCCCAGCCCACCGAACCGCACACCTTCCCCACCCGACTACGCCTCGATATCCTGTCCATGAATATCACAAACAGGATTGGTGACAAAGCGCAGCCTTGGCGGAGACCAACCCCACATGGAATGAACTTCGACTTTGTGCCGAGGACCCGGACACAGCCCTCGCTTTGGGCGTACAGGGATTGGATCAGCCCTAAGAAGGGACCCCCCACCCCGTACTCCGCAGCACCTCCCACAGTCTCTCCGGGGGACCCGGTCATCGCCTTCTCCAGATCCACAAAACACATGTAGACCGGATGGGCATACTCCCAGGCCCCCTCCAGGATCCTTGCAGAGTAAAGATCTGGTCCGTCGTTCCACGACCAGGGCGAAAACCGCATTGTTCCTCTTCAATCTGAGGTTCGACAATCGGCCGAACCCTCCTCTCCAGCACCTTGGAGTAAACTTTACCAGGGAGGCTGAGAAGTGTGATACCCCTGTAGTTGGCACACACTCTCTGATCCCCCTTTTTGAAGAGGGAACCACCACCCCGTTCTGCCACTCCTTAGGTACTGTCCCAGATTTCCACGCTAATGTTGAAGAGCGTGTCATCCATGACACCCCTCCACATCCAGAGCTTTCAGCATTTCTGGTCGGATCTCATCAATTCCGGGGCTTTGCCACTGCGGAGTTGTTTGACTACCTCAGTGACCTCCCCAGGGAAATAGAATCTGATCCCCCATCATCCTCCGGCTCTGCCTCTACCATAGAGGGCGTGTTGGGATTTAGGAGTTCTTCAAAGTGTTCCTTCCACCGCCCAATAACCTCCTCGGTTGAGGTCAACAGCGTCCCATCTTTGCTGTATACAGCTTGAATGGTTCCCGTTTCCCCCTCCTAAGGTGGCGGACCGGTTTCCAGAAGCACTTTGGTGCGGACCGAAAGTCCTTCTCCATGGCTTCTCCGAACTTTTCCCACACCCACTGCTTTGCCTCCCTCACGGCCGAGGCCGCAGCACTTCGGGCCCGTCGGTACCTTGCAACTGCCTCCGGAGACCTCCGGGACAACAAATCCCGGAAGGCCTCTTTCTTCAGTCGGACGGCTTCCCTGACCACCAGTGTCCACCACGGTGTTCGAGGGTTACCACCCCTTGCGGCACCTAAAACCTTGAGGCCGCAGCTCTCCACCGCGGCTCGGCAATGGAAGCTTTGAACATTGCCCACTCCGGTTCAATGTCCCCAACCTCCGCAGGGATGCCTGAAAAGCTCCGCCGGAGGTGTGAGTTGAAGATCTCACGGACAGGGACCTCCTCCAAACGTTCCCAGTTCACCCGCACTACTCGCTTGGGCTTCCCAGGTCTGTCCAGAGTCTTTCCCCACCCCTGACCCAACTCACCACCAGATGGTGATCGGTTGACAGCTCTGCCCCTCTCTTTACCCGAGTGTCCAAAACATATGGCCTCAGATCCGACGACACGATTACAAAATCGATCATCGACCTTCGGCCTAGGGTGCTCTGGTACCAGGTACACTTATGAGCATCCTTATGTTCGAACATGGTGTTTGTTATAGATAATCCATGACTAGCACAGAAATCTAATAACAAACATCCACTTGAGTTCAGATCAGGGAGGCCGTTCCTCCCAATCACGCCTTTCCAGGTGTCCCTGTCATTTCCCACGTGTGCGTTGAAGTCACCCAGCATCACTATGGAGTCCCCTACTGGGGCCCTATTCAGGACTCCATTCAGGGTCTCCAAGAAGGCCGAATACTCTGAACTGCTGTTCGGTGCATATGCACAGACAACAGTCAGAGTTTTCCCCCCCACAACCCGTAGGCGTAGGGAGGCGACCCTCTCATCCACCGGGGTAAACTCCAACGTAGTGGCGCTCAGCCGGGGACTCGTGAGTATCCCCACACCCGCCCGTCGCAAATCTGAATAATTTCACAAAATTAGAACTGAAATCTATTTGTTTATTATTAAAGGCTTGGAATGTGCTGATTAATAAAACAAAATTTAGAAAGAAAAAAACGTTATGGTCTAAAGGCTCTCTGGAAACACGCACCTCACATTTACGCACATGTGGGGAAAAGAGGAAGCGGGTGCTGACCGGGACAGGGCATCAGTGAAGCGTGTTTCAGTGCCAGAGAAAAATATCCAAGAATACAGCGCAGAAAGATCAGATATGATGTAACCGGCACCGTTATTTTGTTGCGCTGCTCACTAGAGACGAGGAGAGGGCGTAACCGTCATCATGATATCTTGCAGTCAAGATGGAAATAATCTGGGGTTCGGATCAGGAATGCGGTGACCTGCGCAGCGGGGGCAATAGCAATTTCAAACTGTCTGAGGCTGCGTTTCCACTGAAGTGGAACAAATCCGCACAAAGCCACTCCCAACACTAAGGAACGCTTGCCCCGCGCTGCAGTCAATTTTACAATCCACCTCGCGAGTTTGACGCTCGGCTTCCTTAGGAAGGAATTGAAAGCGCTCACTCACATTCGCTCACTACGTGCCAGTGGAAACATACGATAAGAAAGCCAAACTGCTAGTGTTCAATGTAGAACAAAGGCAAAATATAGAAAATTACTCAAAAGCTTATCGTCGATATAATGACGTTTTTTTATCACGTTAAATATTGATATTGTTTTATCGGCCAGCCCTACTTTCATACAAAGCGACTCACAGTGCATCCAAGGTACATATTTTAACAGTTTCCAGGAAATCAAACAATGACATTGGCATTATTATTGTCATGTTCTACTAGATGACAGCAATACAAGTGGACCAAATATAATAGTTTAAAGGGGTCATGACATGCTGTTTTTATTTTATTTTAATATGTTGCTTGAGGTTCACTTATAATAATTATAACTTAATAATAGTATAACAGTCGGTTTTGGTGTGGCTTCTCCTTTAAGACTTGATGGTAAACACCCACTGTTATGATTGGCACTCTGCTCTTGACTGACCTGCTATCTCCCTGCCACCTCACTGCTAACCACTACTGGGTGGGGCTATGGAAGTGATAAAGTAAAGCAGGCTTTGATGTGTTGTTGTGGAAGCAAACAACCTGGTCTCATAGTGAAAACCTAACTCTATATACATTTTTGCAAAACTTGTTAAACATGTCTCCAGGTACAATTCCCTGCAGTTTCCAGGAAAATGTAGAGGCACAACAACAACTGTGTTTTCACTTACACTCAAATCATGACTTAAATGGCTGATTGTGACTTTATAAATACTTCTTTTTCTCTCTATCACTCATTTATTTTATGATATCAAAACAACCTTTACTCAAACACATCTTTTGAAAAACAATCAAATTTAATAAACAGACTCACCTACATATACACTTATTCCAACACAGATAGCTTGCGTGGTAGCTCACCTGATATTGGACTTAAGAACTTTTCACACCAAACCTTTCGATTAACCATAATTAACAACTTTCGACAAACAGCAGAACAGGTGGCACTAAAGCACAGAAAGCTGTTTTGACCACTGACATGAAACACTGAAGCAGAGTGGAAATGTGTTTCATTTGCATCAAATGCCTTAAAAACAGAAACTGTTTTTTATTTTATGGGTTTTATCTTAGGTCACAACAGTCACTATGATCAACTTTGTATTCATGTAACTTTTCAACAGAGATCAAAAACAGAATTTGATTGTGGACAACACCAGCAAACCTTGCAGAGGCAGGGATGAAACCCACAACCTTTGAACTATAGTCAAGCGTTTAACACACTGAGTCACTCAATCAACATGGCAAAGGCATAGCAAAGAGACATCCAGTGTTTAGAATCACCACACAAATGTGGGTTATCTTTTTTAACTTTAGGTGTTGCTGTCTCCAAATTGCTCAGGTATCCTCAGGACATGATGTCAAAGGTGCATGCAAGTGTTCTTTTAAATCTGATAATGCATTCAAATCATCCTCCTGATGATTCAAATTGACACCAAACACCTCAGATTGGTTTCAAACCTATGCTTTTCCTTTCTATAGACCAGTGTGCTATCCACTGAACTAAACTACCACAACAAGGACATACCAAGCAGAGAATGAATCACAGCCAAACACAAGTTACCATGATCATTTTCGTATTTATGTAACTTTTCATCCGAGATAAAATTCAGAATTTGATTGTGGAAAACCCAGCAACCATTCAGTAAGCGCAACACAAAAATCACCAGAACAACAGACCTTTACACAACATGACTTGTAGAGTTCAAGACTTCAACCCTGGACATATTAAACTGTACACCATTGATTAAACTGTCTCAAACTTCTCAGATATTCTTAGGACATTATGTAGATGATGCATTCCAATTTTCGTATAAATCTGCCAATGCTTTTAAAAGATATATAACATTTTATTAAAATTCGAAAAATATCTATGACGAAAAATATCTATGACGGAGATCCATTATTGCTGATATGGGAAAAATTGGTATTGCTGAAATCCTCATGACTCACAGAATCCATAGACATGACTCATGATTTTAGAACATATGGTTCAAAAGTAAGGTGTGAAAATATAAATTTGGAAAAAATAGGTGGCGGTGGCCCAAAAGTCTACATGTACCCTCAGATCATGGCCATGATGAAGCATACCAAGTTTCATTTTGATATGACAAACCATCTCCGAGATATAGCCTCACATCCATTTTCACATCGACTTAATTTTGTGATGCCGTAACTTTGCCGTAGCTCGGTCTGAAGATTATTTTGTGACATTGTTTGGGAAAATCAGACCCTGTTTGATGGGTGTGAAAAGTTTAAACTGTAAACCTCATAATCCAAGATGGATAAAAGAGTTTTAATGTAAGGGATCCATTTAAATCATCAGGAGGAGAGTATTCAGACAAAAAACAATTATGTCTCTTGGACAAATGGTGCAAAAGATATGCCCCAAAAGACATGGTGGTGGCGCTATAGAGTATGTCCTAGAAACCCTAAATTTGGTATGCAGGCTATTCATGCCCTGAATTAGTGTGCCAAATTTAATCATTTTCCTATGTAGCATTCATAGGGCTGCCATAGACTCCCATTGGTGAAGAAGTGGACAATGACGTTGACAATAGGCATTTTTATGCCCTTGAAATGCACTTTGGGGAAGAGACACCACTCGAAGAGTCATTCCAAACAAAAGTAAGAACGTTTATTTTTTCCCTAATGGCCCTTTTACAAAATTTTTGTGAAGGGTATATTCAAACTTTAACACCATGCTCTCTTTAGAGATCCCACATCAAGAGCTTTGTCCTTTGAAGTGAGTAGGGCATAGATGATCACTTTCAATAGGAATTCCCTAATAGGTGTTTGGCTTTGGTGCCTTTGGTGCTTGGCCCCTAATAATATGGAAAACTACAGATTACAATAGGTGCTGTGCACCTTCAGTGCTTGGGTGGGGGGGTTACCTTCCCCCCAATAATCAAAACAAGCAAGTCAAACCTCAATATTCTATGCTATAATCTTTATCGCACAGGATTAAAACCAGGGAGAAACTCCGGTAATTATTACCTTTAAATTGCCATATAAAAGCATCTATGATCCTCACAGGAACAGCAGAATATAGAGTAGGTTGGATTTGTCAATCCTATTTAGCCTTTATCCAATCTTCTGTGGACAAATTGAAATACTGGCTTCTCTGATAAAAATGCTACAGTCAGTATATTCTACTTTGACGTTTCCATTCCGGGCAGGAATTTCTGTTTATGTTTTGGCCTGTGTGATCCCGCCCACTGCCCATTAACCAATAGTATTTCGACACCGCTGGGTTGCCAGATTTGAAAAGTTTGCAGGCAAACAACACTGCAAGCTGCAGCCATGGATGCCAGCAAACAAACTGGATCTGAGATAACAGGTTCCACCCGACATAAAAAGCATCGCCATCTATCTAAAAACCACCATGACCAGAGGCGTAGTAAAACAAGGATAAATATTGGAGATGCCTTTGGAAGATGGAGACAGCTTAAGGCCCGGAAATCCTTTTTAACGGATTCCGAGTTGGCTAATTTGTGTCAACATTCTGGCAACCCGCATGAGCTTCGAGTCTGGGGCAGGGCAGACAACTCTCCAATATTTAGAATTTGGACTGCAGTACCCATTTCAAAGGCTTGTTGTCAATCTTACATATAGCAGCTTTAAGGTAATTTTTCTCTAACTTAATTTTCCAAATGCATAATGCATTTTTAAAAAGGGGAAAAAAACACTGTTTTAGTGAATAACTTAGCAAGGCAAATAATTTCTAATTAAATAGATACATTGATTTTTGTTTTCCATTTTTTTTTATTTCAAAACGGGTATGGAATGAACAGAAGATACATGGATTACATATGATAATACTGCCAGTCATCTCATAAAGCAAGTGAACTTAAATAGTTTGTGAAGTGACTTGAATGTTTTACTTCTTGTTGAGCAAATCAACAACATCTTCATCACTGCTGCATCTTATAGAGAAATCAGTTTTCTTTTTTCAATCTGCTTGTCAAGTACCTCTTCTTCTCATCCATCATAGGCAGACCAGCTCATATTTTAAAACACTATTGGTTAAGTTTAGGCATTGTTTTGGTAAGGATGTCTTTTTTAAACATCTCATATATATTTTAAAACACTATTGGTTAGGTTCAGGCAAAACATTTATATTAGGGTATGTTTTAAAGGAAATGTAATCTAAAATTCAAAAATACCATCTGAAAACGTCACCATTTTACTTGCTTTTGGCACCCCGCAGCAGGACATTTCACAGAGAACCTGCAGCAAAATGAGATGTACAGCACATCATTTTTTAAATGCAAATATTTTGTCATGTTCATGTAAATTTCATGAGACCAGGCTGGATGCAAATGTCTACCACAGTGTGACATCACAATGTCACACAAGTTTTTTTGGCAGCTTGGCTTCAACAAATGCTCTTTTTGCAGTGAGAAGAAAGTTCTGAGTTCTGAAAATTACAGTATCTTTTTATAGTACAGTTACCATATATATATATATATATATATATATATATATATATATATATATATATATATATATAAATATCAAAAGAACAAGGGAAACTAGATTCCTTATGTCATGACCCCTTTAAGGGTCAGCCACTGAAAAACCTATACTGGTTTACCATTAATCTGAATATTGAAGGGGATGTCTATAGTGGTTACAGCCATTCAAAACATATTTTAACAATTTTAATACAATTTTCTATTTCTGTAGCCATGTGCTCTATCTTTCCATGGATCAGGAATGACTTTACAGTGTCCTTTTGAGTCCACTAATGCAAGGATAGCAGCATAACAGAGAGAAGTTTGTTATCTTTGCACAGCATATGGCCACTTTCCACCAGCTCTTTTTTCCAATGATGTAATTACAGAAGGGCAGTCAAATCTATTTCTTTATCCTAAATCTTTGAATCATATTGGTAAAAGACTTTCAAGCCCCCATAAAGCTTTATAACTATAAACAATATACTGTAAAATACTGTTCAGATTGGACGCCTTATCCAAGCAATAGCCTTGGATAAAGTGGGGACCAAAAGTCTCCGACCACATTCAAAACCTGGGATTCAAAATCAAATTAAACCTGGAGATAAAGAACTAGGATTAAAAAAAAGATTTATTAGGTAACTAATCAAATAAGCTAATTTGCGAAAATGGCCAAGTTAATTCTCTTGTTTAAAAGGCCAGATTTCATTCCTTCCACTGAAGCGCACACAGTGTTTTTTTGAAAGCAAAAGGGGACATAAAAATACAGAGAAATTCTGAAATTCATGGGGTTTTTTTAACGAATAGAAGCATTCATTAGTTTCATTAGCGGTCTGAAACTTTTGGACCCCACTGGATTTCCAAACTTAGTTTGGTCAAACTAGTGAAGATAGAGAGGGATGACATTATTAGATAAACAGGTCAAACAGACATAAGTAGTACATAATAGAGCATTGATTCACAGCTGATGACTTGCTAAGAATCATTGATTGCATTAGCATGTGCATAGCATGCAGTTATATTTGTATGATGACACTTTTGCAGTGCAGTTTTGACCGCAATCTTTCATTGGCCTCAAATGGGTGAAGGCGACTCATAAATCAGGCTAACTGGGTTAAATGCTGGGCTAAAGTGGGACCAGAGATCAGAGAGACTTTAACCCTAACCCAGTAGGGGATGTTGAAGAGGGCCATGCACATATGCACACACACACATCGAACACGTAGCTCTGTCAGCGAGTAAGTGAGTGGAGGTATGCAACAGCCAGTCACAAACATCAGCCCAGTGCAGTGTGTTTTC
This sequence comes from Xyrauchen texanus, assembly GCF_025860055.1. Classification (NCBI taxonomy): domain Eukaryota; kingdom Metazoa; phylum Chordata; class Actinopteri; order Cypriniformes; family Catostomidae; genus Xyrauchen; species Xyrauchen texanus. The sequence goes on along the minus strand of NC_068299.1, from coordinate 19,859,600 downwards.
AGCTGACTGAGGGAAGAATGCTGCATGGCTTGTTTGGCAGATGTATTCAACAGATTAAAAAAAAAGCCCCAGTGAGGTAATTTAATTGCAGTTCTGGATAATCATCATGTAGCCTACCTTTCCACTATATCCAAAGCTTATTAACTTCCTTTGGCAGCTGATATATCCAAATGGAGCTGTTATATTCAAATGCACTACAAGGAGAGTCAATCTTCCCAGAGGGGCCTCCACCTCACACTTCTCCTAAAATACTGAACCTACAACCACATTGGTTATTCTTAGCCCAGAGTACCGGGTCTATAAGGCCATCTGAGGGGCAAGAAGCAATGATAAGGATCCACTGACACCTTTGCTAAGTACCAGCAAGTATTAAAAACCATTGAACATCAAAGAACCAGTGCAGCAAATATGGATTTATAGCAACAAAGTACTGAATCATTGCAATTGGTTTCTGCACCAACACTCAGATGTAACCTTCAGATGAGGAACATTAATTCATAATAAAGCAATAGTGCCACGGTGCTTTCTGACCACTTCTGATTTAACATTTATAACATTCACAGAAACAAGTGACTTTTCTGAGAAAAAAAAATCAATCAGAAACAGGATAAACATACTGTAGGCTGCTGTTCAATACTTTACAAAAAAAAACAAAAGGAAAACAGAGAAACCCATATTGGAACAGTTCATATATATTTGTTAAGTTATGGGCATGTGCAGTCTTATCGTTAGTCTACTAATTGAAAATATCAGGTCATTTTTATTAACTTCCGACATCAAAGCAAATTCTTGTATGGATAGCCATACATAATAGTAATACCTTCCAAAACAATATACAGTACAGTAATGTATATGTGCTGTAGAGGGGCTCCCCTTATTATGGTGAAAACAATTATATAATATCTTGACAATAGTCAAAAAAAACTTTTTTCAGAACATATAATGCAGAAAACAATGCTTTAGAATTGGTGTCATAATGTAGTTTGTCCAGCAGAACACGCTCCGACTCCACTGTTTCTGACTCTGAGCTGACGGTGGGTCTGCAGACAGGGTGGAGATAAGTGGTGCCTTCTCGGTAAGTTGATAACTAGTTTGTGAAATACATACTGGAAAGTTAATAAACAATGACCCCATCATTTTCCCTTTTCAATATAACTCATTTATATTAGTATATGATATTAATTGGTTAATTATACAGTTAAACCTGTCCCTGACAACCATGTCACTCATGTTTATCACATCTGTTTGCTACGTTAGCCAGTTATAGTTTGTTAGCGCAGTCAGTAACGTAGCAGATTGAAAGGTAAACATCAGAGCATCTTTTTGATGCTCAGCAGACAACGGTGGGGTGGTTGATTGTGTCTGTTGAGTGTTGATTTCACACTATGTTGTTGCCTAGTTGGTGAGACGCAATGCTGTAAAGTAAATAAAGTCCATCTTTTACTCTGCGTGAAAAACAAGCTTATAGCTAACTAGCTAACCATGTAGCTACTTTCATTGCTTGTCAGATGAGTGGAAGCTAATGTTTAAACATGTATTCACCAAACTGTTTTGTTCAGAAATAACAGTTTAGTACCCCCTTCATTATAAAATTATAAACATTATAAATGTAATATTTAAAAGACTAGTTTTCCAAAATTGAAAGTTTCCCCTGAACTTGTAAAGCAGAATACGGTGTAACACCGCTTGACTTGCCAATAATTGACTGGCAGTATTAAAATAGTCAGCATTTAATTAATTTTTATTTATTCTTTATTTATTTTTATTTATTCTTTATTTAAATGGTCAGCAATTGACTTATACTAAACACAGAGTACTGATGTTTTTTTAAGCTATTTATTGGATTTTTATTTATTGTTTATTTTCACAGTGTTCACTTCACTCTCATGCCATTCCATATGTGTATGACTTTCTTTCTTCTGCAAAACACAAATGAAGATCTTTAGAAAAATATCTCAGGTCTGCTGTTCCGTACAATGCAAGTGAATGGTGATCAGACCTTTGTAGCTCCAAAAATCACATAAATGAAACATAAAAGTAATCCATATGAATCCAGTGGTTAAATCCATATCTTAAAAAGCAATGTGTTTGTGGTGTGGGTGAGAAACAGAACAATATTTAAATCCTTTTTTTCTCTAAACAGGCACAACATGTAACTTTCAGATGTAAATGTGAAATGTGAAAGTGGAGATTTAGAGTAAAAAAGGACTTCAATTTTGATCTGTTTCTCACTCACACCTATTATATCACCTCTGAAGATATAGATTTAACCACTGGAGTCTCATTTCCTTTATGTGATTTTTGGAGCTACAAAAGGTCTGTTCACCATTCTCTTCCATCATATGGACCTACAGAGCTGAGATATTCTTTTAAAAATCTTTGTTTGTTCTGCTAAAGAAAGAAAGTCATACACATCTGGAATGGCATGAGGGTGAGACAATGATAAGAGAATTTTCATTTTTGGGTGAACAAACCCTTTAAGGAACTGGAACCGTTAAATTCCTTACAATTCTCATCCCTACTCAACTAAATATTAAGCATCTACCAAATGAAAAAATGCGAATGGGACTTGTATATAAATTATGTTGTCACAATATAGTGACAAGACTAGTGACAAGTGGTATAAAGAAGCATAGTTTAGGGACATTCATTCACATCAAGCCGTCATTGTGGCTTGTGACCTCATTCCTCTGGTGCATTTGTGTGTTAGTTTAGTGATGGGCACATACACACAGCATTTATTTGTTGTGAGTGGGCAGAGGGGAATTTCTGAGAAAGTGATGGGCACCTGTGGTAAGATTCCTTTCTCAGCTGAAAGCAGAGTGTGTACAACTGCATTCTCCCTGCATGGTGGCTGTTTATATAACAAGGCTTCTACTCTGTCACAGCACTCTCATCTGTCAGCTGTTTACGCTACCTCTCAGAGGTATGTTCAATTGATTCCCTTAACCTCCTCAAAGACTCACAACTAATTTAAAAGGAAACTCTGCAGAAACTGGCACTACATAAAAGGTTCCTGTTCAGAAAAGGCAGTTTAAAGAGACAGTTCAACAAAACCAAAAATGTTATCATCAATTTCTCACCCTAATGTCAATCCAAACCCATATTACTTTTTTCAGTGGAACACAAAAGGTAGTAGGTTAGCCTTAGGGCATTTTCAGACCTGTAGCTTGTATGATTTGTTCCAAAACAGGAGCTAAAATTTTAACAACATTGCATATTCTGCTTGGATGTTCACAAGGCAACATTTCAAAACGGATCAAAACTGTGTCAATAAAAGTCAAATGTGTGTAAACTGTCCCCTCATTGGTCAGAATTTTTGTTTGCTGTTCCAGGATTTAGCTCATCCATTGATATACAGGATATAACAATTGTTCAAGCATGTTTATGTCAGGCTTATGCAAAGCAACATCCGTCAGTCGGATGGATATGGTTGTCAAATTTCCATCACGGTTATATTTATTCATCATTAGTTTAGCTTTTGCATTATTTCTGCACTGAAAAGTGCCTTTTCTCATGGAGTTCTCTCGCACCCACACACACAAACAGCAGATTGAAGCCAAGTGAAAATTTTATTTCTGTCAAAAAGTTGCTGATGCCATCCTACACCAGTGTCCTGCCTCTATCCGAAAGAGAGAAGCAATCTCGTACTAAAATTACTGTACATCTGGAATTATATACTACTCATGCAAACTTTTAAATGTGTAATTATATCTAGGCTATATACTACTCTCTATGTCTAAATCCTATGTCTGGTTGATGATGAATTACAGTGACAAGCTGACCTACAGATGTCTTTTCCAAAGATCCATCAGGTATGTTCATGGTTTTTATAAGGATGTTGTTTGTTTCGTTGGTCAGTTGGATCGAATTGCATTCTCAACACAAGCAAACTGCTCCAGGGTTCATTTGCAATTGGTCCGAGACCACTGATTGTTTTGGAGCAGATCAGAGTGTGATTACCGTGTTCACATATACCTAAACATACCAAATCAAGGGAACGATAGCCACAGGTTCAGAAACAAATGCTCCACACTAGCCAGGTGTGAAAACGCCCTTAGTCACTGTACACTTTCATTGCATCTCTTTTTCCATATAATGTGAAATGAGGCTGTCAATCTGCCAGAGGAAAGAAAGTCATATGGGTTTGGAACAAAATCTGGATGTGTAAATGATGACACAATTTCCATTTTTGGGTGAACATTCTCTAAACAAATTTTTTTATGTTTTTTTGTAGACGAACAAAGAACATGAGTAACAGAAAGACAAGATAAAGAGGCAGTGATACATTGATTGTGAGAGTGCTTATAACAGTTGTAGCCCCGCTAAAAGGCTGTTTGATCTAAGGTTGTGTGCATTAGTGCAGTGATAATGGATTCTGAGAGAGCAGTCCAGGTCAGCAGCTGCTCCAGAGTCATGAGTCAGTTGGGGCCACTGTCAGATACAACACACTCTCACGGCAAAATCATCAGGATTCATATGACTTTTCTAAATTTAGCTAATTCGTATGATATAGTGTGACTGCACTCATTTGAATTCCAATGACTTTTACTACAGCCAATGACGCCGCTGGACATCGTTTTCATCGTTAAGATCGCAAAATTCTGGCCTGTTAATAGTTCCTAGAATATCAAAATCCACAAAAGGAGGTAGATCCTTTTCATATTTGGCTCCTAAACTATGGAATAGTCTCCCTAACACTGTTCGAGATGCAGACACACTCTCTCAGTTTAAGTCTAGACTAAAGACTAGCCAGGCATACACCTAATTTATCCTCCAACCCACAATTAGGCTGCTTTAGTTGGGTCTGCCGGAACCAGAAACCAGAAACATTGAGCATGAGCTCTAACTCTGCAATAAATTGAATGGCATCTATGCTAATATTATTTTATTGTTTCCATGTCTCAACCCCGGGACTCCTATCCTGAGGTCACCAGAACTGGATGGATCCAGCTCCATTCCTGCTTCGTGTTGGACTCCACTGCTACATGTCACTGAATGATGATGACTAAATGCAGCCGGTGCCAAACATCACTTCAGTTTATTATGATGGACTTCAGAGGATGAACTGATGCCAACTCCAACCTGCTTCACCTCGGTCTATTGATGGACTACGATCTTGAAATGGAATGCATAGACTAACTATTGCCAACAAAAGCCTTCATCAGCCAATTAACAAGGACAATTGCATCTATGTGAACTTCTGCAATTAATCAAGGATGGACTTCAAAGACATTGGTCATTAATCTTACAGTTCAAACACAATCGATGTTTAAACACTGCCCCTTAACACTTACTTAGTTTAATCATTTTAAACCATGATTTTAACTATACATAAGTAATATTTACATTATATTCATGATGTTAGCCAAAGGGGAACTGGCCACCACAGTTAGTCTGGTTTCTCCCAAGGTTATTTTTCTCCATTAATCAAGATCTTATGGAGTTTGTGTTCCAGTGTTCTTGTTCTTCAGTTGTGTTCTTCAGCTTGCTCACTGGGGTTATTAATACAATTATTATTTAATTATTTTTAAACACGATTAAGAATCGTATTTTATCTAACTACACAATGATGATTCATCAACATTATAGACATTACAGTTTTATCTTCTGTTAATGCTGATCTTCTGTTAAGCTGCTTTTAAACGATGTGTGTTGTGAAAGGCGCTATACAAATAAAATTGAATTGACTTGAAGTTTCCATCTAAAACACGACAATTACATGCTTCTGTCACACACAACAGCTTCTTATCATGTTTACACACTCTAATGATTGGTTAAGTTTAGATAAGGGCATAATATTAATAAGCATGTCCTTAACTCCTCGTGCACGGAACTCGCGCTTACTTCTGCAGTACACATCCGGGAATTTGCATGTGATGAAGTCGTACAAGTTTATGCAAACAACATCGTGCAAGACCATACAAAATAGTGAACTCGTAAATTATGTATGAATTTTCATGAGATTGGGTTGGTCAGATATCAAGTACAAGGCCTGAAGAGGCCAGACTTGGAGAACTTGTGCAATGTGGACAACTACATTTAGTCCAGCTTACTAACTTAACAACACATTTAAAGTGCAACTGGAATGTTGTAGGATCTCACTTCCTCAGACCAACTGCCTGGTACTTATGTTGAGTTGTTTAGAAGTAATTTCATTCAAATGTCTGTTTAAAAGTTGTGGAGAACGGTTGACACTTTAGCTAAATGTTTTGCAATCCATTCTGTGGTGTTATTATGAATTATTTGAAAGTGGTCAAAAATATTTTGTGAGAAAAATGAGTGTGAAAAGCACAAATAATATTTTCAGAGATATTCGAAATGAAAAGCGTTATGCTTGATGTTCACTGTCTGCCACACTATTCAAGATGCCATAAAATGTCTTGATGAGCACAGTTTTTTTCCTGTGTTGTATTCCCTATAAGAAAATAGCAAATAGGCTTTAGTTAAATTATAGTAATAAACCAATATTTGTTTCTTGCTAGTCAGTTACAGGTGGTGAGTATTTGGGGGGGGACTTTCTCATTCTAGACAGCATCTGATTAGACAAAAATCTGTATATTGCAGGATGAGTCATCAAATAGACCAATATATTGGTCCATTGCTTAGAAGCTAATAAATATGGAATATAAGCCACAAAACCCACATTTTTATTTCATTGTGTTTTACAGGTAGAATCACAGACATCTGTTACATCTCTGTTTAGAGTACCATCTAACTGTATATCGTGGAAAACAGTCTGAAACATTAATTCAGGACAGGGAACCTTCCAGAATGTATTTTCTGTAGTCAGGGCAGGAATTATTTTGTAAAATCTTTACGGCGTAGAGACTTGCTTTAAAAGGAATATGCCTGTTTAAAGTGCTTGAGGGATTATTGGAGCTAGGGTATCCGAACTGCAGACAATTGTTTGCTTATGTCATCACTGTGGGTCTTACAATGATTCAGTGGAAGTTCTATGAAAATGAATGGGATTAACTTAAGTTTAATGCCTTTTAAAAGGCATCACCTCTTCATACACAGCGGTATTATTTCTGAGGGAGTTTTCCTTGCAAGTAGTGACTACAGATGAAAACATTACCCTGAAGTACTGGAGTCTGGCTTCGAATTTAAGGGTAACTAGGTCACTTTACTCCAGTCTGGTCTCATGAACATTACATGACCATGGCAACATTTAGCAAAATTAATTTAAGTGCTTTTTTGTACACTTTGCTGCAAAGTGTACAAAAGTTTTAATGAGTAAATCTTACCTGTCTAACCTTATATTTTAACCTGAACCTCACCAATAGTGTTAAATCAAATGAGAGGTAAACAAAACAGACATCCTTAAACTAAACCAATGGCTAAACCTAACCGTGTCAAAAAACAAGACAAGAAATGAAAAGAAAATTTTCTGAAGCAACCGCGTCATCTCGTGTCTCTTCTATGACACTCTCAGCTGTCAGCTTGCAACTCTCATGCCAGCTTGCATGCTTGACTGGTCTCGTACCTGTTACTTCAGATTCCAAAGTCAAACAATCAGGATAGTGAATGCGAAAGCTAATTACATTGGAATGATGTGTAAATGTAAGCGAGTCTGTAATACAAGCATTAAAATGTATTGTTTTTCAAATTGTGTTGAAGTAAAAGTGTTTTGATATACTAACATAGCAGAATGTGAGAAATACTGTGAAAAATAAGTGTTTATAAAGTCATAATCTGCCTTTGTAGACATGATAGGTGTGAAAGTAAACAAAACGCACATGTGACCAGAACACACACACACACAAGACAAGACAGTCACAGTGTAAGTCAATGAACTGCTTTATTAAATAAAAAGCAGGCGAAGGTACAATAAGGAAAATCCAGCAGGAGAATGGTCAGGGAAAGCGTAGAGTCGAGAGCCGGGGAATCAGGATATAACAATAGGGCAATAGCAAAAGAGTGGTCACAGAAAGCAAGGGGGTCAAAGCCGGGATAAACAGGATGTATAGACTAACTAGGGCGAAGAACAAGACGAGACTAGCGGGAACAGAGACAGGGGAACGAGAGGAATGGGGAGCTGGCAAGCTAAGAAGAAACGAATCACAGGGGGGTCAAAACTAGACGAGACTAGCGGGGGCAAAACACGGGAATCTAAATACAATAACCAACGGGATTCAAACGGAAGGATAGTGTATTTATAGGGGCGAGTGCAGGTGTAAACAATGAGTGGGGATTGGAAGCGCGTGAGTGCGGGTGGTGATAATGTTCTGGCTCATGGGAGCAGGCATGTGAGTCAGAAGGGGGAGAGAGTTTACGAGCGAGAGCTCGTAATAGCAAAACCAGGCGTGGAAGCCCGAGGGAGGAAAAAGAGCGTATGAGCTCAAGGGGGAGGAGCGAGGGAGCAGGAAGCGAGCACGCTCGCGGAGTGCATGTGTGCGTGCTCGAGGAAGCGGAGATGGGGCAGAGGAGCGGGGTTCGTGACAGTACTCCCCCCTCTATAATGGACGGCTCCTGACGGCCGTGCTCGGCTGCTAAGCTCGAGGGAACAGAACGAGCGTGTGAGCTCGCGGGGGGCAGAACGAGCGTGTGAGCTCGCGGGGGGCAGAACGAGCGTGTGAGCTCGCGGGGGCAGAACGAGCGTGTGAGCTCGAGGGAACAGAACGAGCGTGTGAGCTCGCGGGGGGCAGAACGAGCGTGTGAGCTCGCGGGGGCAGAACGAGTGTGTAAGCTCGAGGGAACAGAAAACCCACAAAACACACAAACAATATGAGGGCAGTCCAAGGGGGATAGAAGGTACAAAAGGGAAATAAAACAGTCCATGGGGGTCAATGGGCAGTTCAAGGCAAGGTCCGGAGGCCAGGGAAGAGGCCACAGGACAGGGAGAGGGTCAGGAGGTCCGTGCTGAGCCGTGAAAGGCGGAGCCGTCAGAGGCGGCACCGTAAGCAGCTCTGGAGGTGGGGTTCTGGAAGGCTCTGGAGGTGGAGCCGAAGGAGGCTTTAGGGGCGAAGGCCTGGAAGGCTCTGGAGGTGGAGCCGAAGGAGGCTTTAGGGGCGAAGGCCTGGAAGGCTCTGGAGGTGGAGCCGAAGGAGGCTTTAGGGGCGAAGGCCTGGAAGGCTCTGGAGGTGGAGCCAAGGGAGGCTTTAGGGGCGAAGGCCTGGAAGGCCCTGGAGGTGGAGCCAAGGGAGGTGACGTCATGGGAGGTTTCCGAGGCGACGGCCTGGCAGGCTCTGTAGTCTCGGGGGGGTAGAACCGTAGGAGGCTTGGGAGGCGGAGCCGCAGGAGGCTCGGGAGGCGAAGCTCTAGAAGGCTCTGAAGTCTTAGGGAGCAGAGCCGTAGGAGGCTCGGGAGGTGGAGCCATAGGAGGCTCTGGAGGGGGAGCCGTAGGAGGCTCGGAAGGCGAAGCCGTGAGAGGCTTGAGGGGTGGAGCCATGAAAGACTCGAGGGGCGGAGCCCTGAGAGGCTCGAGGGGAGGAGGAGCCCTGAGAGACTCGAGAGACAAAGCCGTGAGAGGCTTGAGGGGTGGAGCCATGAAAGACTCGAGGGGAGGTGGAGCCCTGAGAGGTGGAGGAGCCCTGAGAGACTCGAGAGGCAAAGCCGTGAGAGGCTTGAGGGGTGGAGCCATGAAAGACTCGAGGGGTGGAGCCCTGAAAGACTCGAGAGGCGAAGCCGTGAGAGGCTTGAGGGGTGGAGCCATGAAAGACTCGAGGGATGGAGCCCTGAAAGACTCGAGAGGCGAAGCCGTGAGAGGCTTGGAAGGAGGGGGAGCCCTAAGGGACTTGAGGGGTAGAGCTCTGGGAGGCTCGTGAGGAGGAGCCCTAGGAGGCTCGAGAGGAGGAGCCCTGGGAGGCTCGAGAGGAGGAGCCCTGGGAGGCTCGAGAGGAGGGACCCTTGGAGGATCGAGAGGAGGAGCCCTGGGAGGCTCGAGAGGAGGAGCCCTGGGAGGCTCGAGAGGGGGAGCCCTGAGAGACTCGTGCGGCGGAGCCCGGGAGGGCTCTGAGGGGCGAGCAGAGGCTGACAGAGCCGTGGAAGACTCTGAGGGCGGAGCAGAGGTCTGCAGAGCCGTGGAAGACTCTGAGGGAGGAGCAGAGGTCTGCAGAGCCGTGGAAGACTCTGAGGGCGGAGCAGAACCCGGCAGAGCCGTGGAAGACTCTGGGGGCGGAGCAGAACCCGGCAGAGCCGTGGAAGACTCTGGGGCCGGAGCAGAACCCGGTAGAGCCGTGGAAGACTCTGGGGGCGGAGCAGAACCCGGCAGAGCCGTGGAAGACTCTGGGGGAACCTCTGCGGTCTTGAGCACAAGACGAGACTGGGGAGAAGGGGCCCTCTTCCTTCTCTGACGTCTTCGGCCAACAGGGGATGTGGCCATGGGGACGGTCGAGGTTACAGGCGCTGGCTCTGGGGCGGTCGAGGCTACAGGCGCTGGCTCGCTGACCGTGGCGGACATGGGCACTGGCTCGTTGGCCGTGGCGGGCATGGGCGCTGGCTCGTTGGCCTTGGCGGGCATGGGCGCTGGCTCATTGGCCGTGGCGGGCATGGGCGCTGGCTCTCTGGCCGTGGCAGGCATGGGCGTTGACTCGCTGGCCGTGCCAGGCTTCGAGACTGGGGCCGTTACAGGCTTCGGGACTAGGGCCGTGGTTGGCTTCAAGACGGGGGCCGTGGTTGGCTTCAAGACGGGGGCCGTGGTAGGCTTCAAGACGGGGGCCGTGGTATGGAACGCTGGTTCAGTTTCTGCCTCCCCCACGGTAAACGAGGAACCAGCGTACAGTAGGGCGAGGTCAATAAACTGAGCCAGGTTAAGGGAGCAGCGACCACCAGGCATTAATGATGAGGTTGGCTCATTCAGTCCACATTGAAAAATGTCTTCCAGAGCCACCTCATCAAAATTCACCTGGTACGCCAGGGCACAAAAATCCATAACAAAAACCTCCAAGGGTTGACTCCCCTGACGCAACCCCAAGAGTCGGCCGCTGGCTCCTTAATGTCGAGGGCGGGGTTATGGGTTACACAACCGCTGCCTCGCATAAAAACCCCTTGGTCAGCGTCTGAAGAGCCGAAAAACCTCTCCGGGGGTGGAGAGCTCACGGTGCTCGGACATGCATAGGACGCATAAACGGGCTCAGGGGCAGACACAGGTGAAACCGGGTGAAATAAATCAGAAATAGCGCATACCTGCTGCCCCTGGGCCGTGAGCGCGTGGTCATCACTCCCAGCTGCAAATCCGCGCACAGAACGCGCCGCGACAATCCGCTCTATTGAGCTGCGCGAATCCTCCGCGTGAAACATTGTGACTGTCTGCGGTGAGGTTGGTTATTCTGTGACCAGAACACACACACACACAAGACAAGACAGTCACAGTGTAAGTCAATGAACTGCTTTATTAAATAAAAAGCAGGCGAAGGTACAATAAGGAAAATCCAGCGGGAGAATGGTCAGGGAAAGCGTAGAGTCGAGAGCCGGGGAATCAGGATATAACAATAGGGCAATAGCAAAAGAGTGGTCACGGAAAGCAAGGGGGTCAAAGCCGGGATAAACAGGATGTATATACTAACTAGGGCGAAGAACAAGACGAGACTAGCGGGAACAGAGACAGGGGAACGAGAGGAATGGGGAGCTGGCAAGCTAAGAGGAAACGAATCACAGGGGGGTCAAAACTAGACGAGACTAGCGGGGGCAAAACACGGGAATCTAAATACAATAACCAACGGGATTCAAACGGAAGGATAGTGTATTTATAGGGGCGAGTGCAGGTGTAAACAATGAGTGGGGATTGGAAGCGCGTGAGTGCAGGTGGTGATAATGTTCTGGCTCATGGGAGCAGGCATGTGAGTCAGAAGGGGGAGAGAGTTTACGAGCGAGAGCTCGTAATAGCAAAACCAGGCGTGGAAGCCCGAGGGAGGAAAAAGAGCGTACGAGCTCAAGGGGGTGGAGCGAGGGAGCGGGAAGCGAGCACGCTCGCGGAGTGCATGTGTGCGTGCTCGAGGAAGCGGAGATGGGGCAGAGGAGCGGGGGTGTTCGCTGACCTTTTCTGCATATCGTGGCACCGTTTTGTGGTCAGTTCTGCATAACGCGGCTCATTTTAGCTTAAAGCGGCCCATTCGGACCATTTTGTGGCCAACCCACTGGCCCGCTCAGTTCTCCCAATGGCCAGTCCGCCCCTGAACGGCCCCAAAGTGCGGCGGCCCACCGGGAAAATGCCCGGTATGCCAGATTACCAGTCCAGCCCTGGATGCTAGCAACAGCAGCAGTTCAGATATAGTTTTGCACTACCGACTGAAAGTCAATCTGAGAGCTTGGCCATGGATGACATAAACACAAATGTATTTACAAATGTATTGGGAGGATATTGCAATGGCTCACTTCCACTGTATCCCATCTATGCGACACTCGATTCTGACCAGTTGCACACAGACTTGGCAGAAAAGACAGACAGACATGAAGACTCCCCTCAGTGCTAGACCCCTGCTGTCAGGTGGTTTCTCTTCTCAATAAGTTCCATAAAAAGTATTCACAGAAGAGAGAAAATGAACTGAGAAGTTTTCAGCATAGATCTATGGTTCTAGTTTGCTGTTCCTCACTGACATCATTCTGTTCCTTCCACAAGGGTCATAACCACAATAGACATTTAGGGGGACATGTCCAGATAAAGATATACATAACAAAAATGGTTCAAGTTACAGACCAAAACAAAGTATGATTGATTTTGTATCTTCATCGCTTGTATCTATCTACTTCACATCTAATATTCTGCAAAGCTTTAACTAATGAAACTTATAATTATTTAAATAATCTTAACCCTTAAAAGGTTTTTGCATCCTGGGGGATACAAACATTTAAGTGTCAAATGAAAAGGGGTTCCTGTAAGTGCCCACAATTAACTCAACTCACAATCTTTATCTAAAAGTAAAAAGACAGCATTTTATGATAGGGCAGCTGACCTTGAGGCAAACAATCTTATATTTTCAATGTTATTTTTATGATTTCTACATGCTATAAATGAAAAAATAAAAGCACTATTTTAGAAAAATATTGGAAATCTTTGGGCCCTCCCGTGTTGAAAAATGGCAATAAATTAGTTTTCAGGGGTACCTTTATATTCCTGCCCTTTTTAGGGTTAATACTGTACGTCAATAACACTTAAGGCCACTATCTAATAACAATAATCTCTTTCCACCATTCCAGAGTGCCCAAGAGAATTTTGACAGTAACAGTCTCTAAAATACAGCACAGTCTTCGTAGAGAAAAGAGATTTAAAACCTCTTGACTCAGCCTTGATTTCAAGGCTTAGCTGATATGTTAGGACACATCTGCAGTAACAGGTGCTACATATGAGGGGGTCGGGGTCCTCTGGGGTGTGTTACAAGTGAAGACACTGATACCTTAGACTTCCTCAAGATAGCAGGGAGTCACTTTCCCTGGGCCATGAACTACCCCCTCCAGCCAGGCACTGTGAGACAAAAGATCTATATTTTCCCAGCACAAAATACTCACTCCTATTTGCGACTTTACTTATGTACATTAGGAGGATTCTTCTCACATTACTTAATAGCAGCTGGGAGTTAATTACCTTGTTATGAACAAACAAGAAGCAATTAGGCTAATAGTGACCGTACTTCAGTAGTGCAAAGTTTTGCCCTCACAACATTCAAGAGCAGGTCAAGCTCAAAAGGGTGTAAAATCACTCAGAACACATATTCAAGAATAGAACAGAATAAAAAAGAACAATGTGTTAGTTTTTCCTTTTCTTTTTAAAACTATTTAAAATTTAACAATTCTAAAAAAAAATAATAATAATTCTGAGAATTTCAGTAAAGTGATACATTCTATGAATGAATGAGTGAAATCTACATGTACATTAAATATAAATGGAAAATGAGGATAAAAAGTAATGTACAAGTAATATTTATTTTGCACTATTCCAGGATTATTATAAAACCCCATGAATTAAATGAACAAAAAATATATATGAAATGTGCCAAGACCAAAACTGAAGAAAATAAACAAAACATATTTGTCTCTCAATATGAGGAATGAAATGTTAACATGGAGGCATTACACTAGCAGTTAAAAAAGCTTTTAATACAAATTAAAGCATGCAATAACACTACATTTTCTGATTCTTTGGTTAAATTAGGCTTTAACAACAGATTGTTGTTGTCGACTCTCTTCAAATTGTATGCCGAGACTGCCTTACTGTGAGCAGAGAAGAAAGAGAACATGCCAGCAACATTCTGTCTGGTTGCTGTGGGTACACTGGAAAATAATGGTACAATAGCCTTGAAGTTTCTGGGATTGATGATTCTGTTTTTGATGTTTCCTGGAAACAACAAGGAAACTTAAAAGTCCTTTTCTAAACAGATGAGCTCCTTGTACGGAGAACACAGCCCACCTACAAAGACCGTACTGTATCCAACTCCACACTCACTTTATCTTCATGATCTAGCAATCAAATGCTTCCTACCAGTTCACTTTTTCAATAAACTGTCTCCATCACACAACAAAACATTTAGCTATTGTTTAAACTTCAGATACTGGCAAATATAGGAAGGTTTATAGCATGTTTTTAACTACAATGCCCTGCTGCTCTTACAGGTGTCCTCAACTTATAATCATTCAACTTTGCTCATTGTCAGCTGTTGCATACAGTTGTTTACAACACACCTTGATGAACACACGCTATTTTGCAGTGTGTGTGATATACATTTTAGCAGCAGGTAAGTACACTTTACCAGAGAATTCACTTTACAAAAAAAAAATCAGAATTTCTCTGTTGTCATCTCCCTTTCCAAACAGTGCCAGATCCTCCACATCTTACACTGCCTGACACTTCCCTGGCAGAGTCACCGAGCTACCACTTGCTCTGAAATAACCTCTGTCACCTCATTGTTCCATCATGAGCATATGGTCAACAACGAGTAGATTACTATGTCATTCAGCCAGAACCTGAGAAAGTGATATAGGTGCCCAGCAGAGCAAACACTGAACACTCCCCCCAACATTAGTTAATGGTGGTGCTCGTAACGTTCTAAATATGTACTTTTTAGGTTTTGTTTTTAACAACGAAACTGTTAGTTGGGTGTAATTCTAAAAATACAAAAACAAATATGGTCAATTTACTTAGTTGACATGTTCAATTCCTACAAATAAAAAAAAACACCCCAAATCCCCCTACCCCCACCCCACTAAACTTATACACTTGCTATTGCCTACATTTTGACCACGACCCCGAAAATTACTGTACCATGATAAACCATAATTGTTTGGCAAAATACCCTAGTTACCATCAATCTCATAATGCAAAATTAAATTAAACTAAATGACTTAAACTTTTTTTTACTTTTTCAAAAATTACAAATATTTAATTATTTTAAAGTATAGCTGTGTTAACTATGGTAGTGGAAAGTTTACTTTAACAAAATAAAATGCCTTCATGAAGACAAAAAAAACAAACAAACAAAAAAACACAATAGATGCACAGAATAAAACAACAGATGCTGTTCGGATGACAGCACGCACGGGACTGGACAGACTCTCACCCGCACAAGGTTGCTGACAGCCGCTTGCACTGCCGCCACAGGGCTCGTGAGATCTGGGATCGCTTTCCCATCAACTTCGCCCTCCTCGTGCATGATAACCAAGTGGGATATCTGCTGAGCCACTGGCTCCAGGATACTCTCTATCGTCTTGGTATGGAAAACCGGCATCCTATAATCTAAATATTCTCAACCCAAGTGAGAAAAAACGCACGTGCTCACTCCAAGCAATGACTTAGTCCTGCGTTTCCCCCTCCACCGTTATTTCTTTCAACTGCACCGCGAGCCAAACGTCTATTCCCAAGCCTATTCCACTCATGCAGAGAAATCCTCATCGGTCGACGCCTTCTGTGGATAACCAAACCAAGGTGCCCGGTGAGTGAGAGCGAAAGCACGACTTAAAAGAATCAGTGCTCGTCAACCAATCAGCATAAAGGTTTTCACGCCAGCCTGAGGATGTGATTGGTGCACATTGACGCTATATCCACTCTCCTCCGCCCCACCCTGCCTTGAGAAGAGCGCCAGAGCTTCCCTCACTACGTCATGCATTCAAAAGCCAAAAATGGAATGCGTCGAACTGGAATGACCAAGTGAGGATTCCATGTATTATTTGTATATGACTAAACTATAGTCAATGGTGTGAGTTAAACGGCTACAAAGTAACTGATGGTCAGTGACAGGTCTTTCTATACTTCGCTATTCATCCCTTCGTGACGTATTGCCTGATTGTTGACGACTGTTTGGATGCTGTTGTGCAGCAAGTTAGGTTCAGCAGTTCAGGTATCTCACCTATCTCTAAAATATCCTTAAATACCTAATAACGTAACTACATAATTTCATAGGCAAATGGAAACATTATATATAAATTTCTTATTCATGTTATAACGTTCTATATTGTGTACCACCACTACTAGACAAACAAAATTCAATTGGACTCAAAATCAATTTGCTTAAAGGGGTAGTTCACCCATAAATGAAACTTCTCTCATCATTTACTCAACCTCATGCCATCCCAGATGTGTATGACTTCCTTTGCAGTTTGCAAAGATTTTTAGAACATTTTCTTAGCTTTGTTTGTCCATTCAATGCAAGTGAATGGTGGCAAAATGTTGAAGCTCCAAAAAGCACATAACGGCAACATTAAAGTAATTAATGGACTGCAGTGGTTAAATCCATGTCTTCTGAAGCGATATGATAGGTGTGGGTGAGAAACAGATCAATATGTAAGTCCTCTTTTCTATAGCTTGTCCTCCCTGCCCAGTAAGTGGTGATGTACATGAAGAATCGAATTGCTGAAAACAAAAGAATAAGAATGTGAAAGTGGAGATTTATAAAATAAAAAAGGACTTAAATATTGATCTGTTTCTCACCCACACCTGTCATTTCACTTCTGAAGACACTACGTTCACACAGTCAGTGTTTGGGAATGACAACCGTATTTACTTAGAGGTGTGAGTCTTGAAATGTTATCACAGTTGCTGCCTTGTTATTAAATAAATTAGTCCAGTTGAGGCATGAGTTCATCCATCAGATCATATTTAGCCGACAGCGGGAGGGGCTTTTGTAGCTCACTGAGTATTGACACTGACTACCACCCCTGGAGTCGCGAGTTCGAATCCAGGGTGTGCTGCGTGACTCCAGCCAGGTCTCCTAAGCAATCAAATTGGCCCGGTTGTTAGGGAGGGTAGAGTCACATGGGGTAACCTCCTCGTGGTCATGATTAGTGGTTCTCGCTCTCTGATGGCGGTCGAGGATTCCCCCTATACTATGTAAAGCGCTTTGAGTGCCTAGAAAAGCACTATATAAATGTAAGGAATTATTATTATTAATGGGGTAAGTTGTGCGTGGATCATGGAGAGTAACATGAGCTTCCACATGCTGTGAGTCTCCACGGTGTTATGCACGACAAGCCTCATTATAAAATGCGAGGATTGACGGCCTCAGAAGAGGAGGCATCTGAGACTTGTCCTCTGCCACCCGGATTGAGGTGAGTAACCATGCCACCACGAGGACCTACTAAGTAGAGGGAATTGGGCATTCCAAATTCGGAGAAAAGGGGATAAAAAAATGTGATTGAACAGCTTGCAGAACGCACCTTTTGTGTTGTGCGGCTCGTGCCTGTGAGCATCCGGTGGAAGACTGACTGCCCATATTGAGACGTTCCGTTTGAAGACTAAAAGACAGGGCTTCATTTTGACTTCTGATGATGTAACATCTGCCTGAAAATAATGTTTCATGTTATCATCATGTATAATTCACAGGTAAGGTCTTTAGACAAGCAAGACCCCGTGGTAACTTTTCAGACACCATTCAGCACTAATATGGAAGAAAACACAAAGCAATTGTAAGGCTACCAAATAAGGAGAGATTTCAGATGGAGGAGCAGAGAAGTGCCTTGCTAAGAAGGTACATTGTTTATTATGTAAGAAGCAGCTTCCATTGCACCTTTTAAGTGCAGAATCACCTGGGGAGACTGCTTGCGTATGTAGGACGTTGTCTGCATTCTCTCAATGTTCTCAGACTTAACAGAAGATCTCCTGCTTTGGTTGTGCTTTTCCACTATTTTTGAAGTTGCCAAGTTGTCTTCAGCATTTCAGACAGGGTTTTTATTATGCAAAATTATTTTAGTAGCCTTCTGAATATAATAATACCTAACACATTTGTTTAGAATGTACTGTTTAAAAACAGCTGACTGATAATTATGGTTACTGATAACAAATTGCAATTATTAATAGTCCTTTTAAATACCTAGATATGATTGTTGTAAATCATATTACTGTTACTGGTGTTATAACTGTTTGAACAGTGCAGTGCTGGGCCAATTATAGCCTAGATGAGTAATGCTGTGCTCAGCAATTTTATATCATCCATAGACCCAGTGTTATTATAGTTAACGAAAACTAAAACTAGCTATGTAAATGTAAATTATTACTTTTATGCTGCCTTTATGTGCTTTTTTGAGCTTCACAGTTTTGGGCCCTACTGACCTGCATTGTATGGACCTACAGAGCTGAAATATTCTTCTAAAAAAACTTTATATGTGTTCACCAGAAGAAAGAAAGTCATACACATCTGGGATGGCATGAGTGTGAGTAAATGATTCACAAGGTGAACACTCTCCACTGAACATCGACGGCTCCTCTGTGGAGATCGTCAAGGGCACCAAATTCCTTGGTGTTCACCTGGCGGAGAACCTCACCTGGTCCCTCAACACCAGCTCTATCACCAAGAAAGCCCAGCAGCGTCTCTACTTTGTTCGAAGGCTGAGGAAAGCACATCTCCCACCCTCCATCCTCACTACATTCTATAGAGGGACTATTGAGAGCATCGTGAGCAGCTACATCACTGCCTGGTTTGGGACTTGCACTGTTTCGGACCGCAAAGCCCTGCAGAGGATAGTGAGGACAGCTGAGAAGAACATCAGGGTCTCTCTTTTTGGGTGATTAGTTTATTAATGATTTATAATCATTTAAGGAAATACAGATGGATACAATCTGGATCAAGCTTTATTGTCCTTTGTCATTTTACCCATATTCATCCTATATTATAAAATTTGCAACATGTACAATCCACATTAAACATGAAATTACCACTAGATAGAGGTAACACAAGACTACCCTGAGAATTGAAATTATATTAGATTTTTTAAATTACACCAGTAAACACTCAGCTTTGGCAGCCATAAAAAAATACTAAAACTAAGATAAAAACTAAATGAACTGAAACTACAAAGCACAAAGAAAAGAAAAAGTAAGCTAAAACTAACAGGCAAACTGAAAAATAAAGAAAAATAAACTAAATTGTTATGACAAATTGAATATAAAATAGAATTAAAAACTAAATTAAAAATCCAAAACTAGCACTGCATGATTGACCTGCTGAGTTGTTCATATTTGCTGCATTTGCACCCCATAGTCTTATGTGATTGATATAAACACACTTTATCTCTCATATACATTGAAACCTATAAATAACCTAGAAATAAACAGAAAGTTGTGACAATAAACATCTTAATTCCTTAAAAAAAAGATGATCTTTGGAACATTCTCAAATCATGTTGGGATAATATGGATCAACAGGTTTTGCACAAACTTGTATGGCAAGCCGAATTAATGTTTATTCATTTGCGTTATTTTAATTGTTGATATCAACAATTAAATTTTATCTAGTTAAAATTCTAATTCTTGATATCAATAATTTAATTTCCACTATTTTTCACACCAATATGTAATTGACTCCTATTCAAAACACAATTATTGATATCAAAAATTAGTTTCTAGTTGAAAGTCCAATTTAACATATCAACAATTATATTATTACTACTAAAAATATAATTTTCGATATCAAGAATGTAATTTCTACTAGTGGAAATGCCAATTTTTTACAGCAACAATTGAATTCCAACTTGCAAATTGCTCATTTTTAATATCAGATATTCAGTTTTTACTAGTGACCAATTTCATTTCAGATATCTGTAATGTAGTTGTTACTAGTAAGAAAGTCTTTTTAGATATTATTAATTACACTCCAAATTATTGATATATGAAATCAATTTCCAAATATCAGAAATACCAATTGGAACATGTGAAATACATTTACAGATATCAAGGATTAGCATTTTAACTAGTGAAAATTTAATTGTTGATATCTGTAATTACCTTTGCAATTTTCTGGTGCCCTTTTAACTTTTAATCACATGAAGAATATGAATTGGTGATATCAACAATTACATTTTCACTAATTAAAATGCTACTTCTTGATATCAGGAATGTAATTTCTACTAGTGGAAATGGCAATTTTTTATATCAGTTATTACAATTCCACTAGTAAAAACGTGAATTTTTGATATCAGCAATGACGTCATCACTCGTGGAAATATATTCTTGATATCAAAAATGGAATTTAAATCAGTTTAAACTATAATTCTTGATATCTGTAACTGAATTCTTACATGTCAAAAAGTAATTATTACATGTTGAAATGTAATTGTTACTAGGTAAAATGGTAATTTCAGATATCATAATTTCCTTTTTGAATATGTGCATAATAATGAGTACCTTATGAATATAAAAAAGAAAGGTATTGAACCACGCAGGGGATACACAATGGGAAAAGAGAACCGCTTATTCATCCCCGTTTTCTCTGTCGTTTATAACCAACACTTTTTCATTTTTCATATCAGCACCACAAGGGCTTTAAAAACTTATGATTTTGCAATGTGTATCGAGATATGTCCATCTGCAGAACTGCAGAGCCACAGCAGGTGTTAGGAGATTAGCGCCATCTATCGTTTATCATTTCATTTGTTTGCTTTTTTAGATTGAAAATGTGCTGCTTTAACGTTGATTTCATTACTATCTAAAACACTTAATAGCCTTTTCAACACTTTTTTTGAATATATTTTTTGAAAATATATTAGTAAATATTGAAATGACCATTAACCAAGATTAACAAATGCTGTAAAAGTATTGCTCATTGTTTTTCAAGTTAACAAATGAAAACTTATTGTAGTGTGTTACCAATTTGACAATACTATATGTGCTCATTTGATTTCCTTCCTGTTCATAAAGTTACAAAGAGTACTTTAAAAAGACACAAAGAATGAATGGGCATTTAATGTCATATGCATTTAATCATATCACATTCAAAATAAACATTCAATTACAAGGACTTACAAAACATGTACATTGCAAAAAAAAAATCAATATTACATTAGACATTTTTAATAAAAAAAATAAATAAATAATACATTTTAACTCAAATAATTATTTAAACAACAAAAGCAACAACATTTTTTTTTTAAAATACAAACCGATCGACAATCGAACTGTTTCCAGAATAATATTCATTATGACAACCAATTTAAAGGTGCAGTATGTAAGATACTGAAACCCTTGTTATTAATGACACTTGTGGCCATTAAGTGAACTGCAGCCAGCTACCTGTTGCTCTCGCTCGTGCACACACTCCATAGGGACATGATTGAGTGAGCATCAGCCAAAACAACGATGTAAGATACAAAGATACTGAACGTGATTCTAAAAATACTTTATTAATTGTACAGTTGAAGTCAGAAGTTTACATACACATTAGCCAAATACATTTCACAGTTCCGGACATTTAATCGTAGATAACATTCCCTGTCTTAGGTCAGTTTGGATCGCTACTTTATTTTAAGAATGTGAAATGGCAGAATAATAGTAGAGAGAATAATTTATTTCAGCTTTTATTTCTTTCATCACATTCCCAGTGGGTCAGACGTTTACAAACACTTTGTTAGCATTGCCTTTAAATTGTTTATCTTGGTTCAAATATTTTTCGTAGCCTTCCACAAGCTTCTCACAATAAGTTGCTGGAATTTTGGCCCATTCCTCCAAATAGAACTGGTGTAACTGAGTCAGATTTGTAGGCCTCCTTGTTCGCACACACTTTTTCAGTTCTGCCCACATATTTTTGGATTGAGGTCAGAGCTTTGTGATGGCCACTAAAATACCTTGACTTTGTCCTTAAATCTTTTTGTAAATTGGAGGTATGCATGGGGTCATTGTCCATTTGGAAGACCCATTTGTGACCGAGCTTTTACTTCCTGGCTGATGTCTTGAGATGTTGCTTCAATATATCCACAGAATTTTCCTTCCTCATGATGCCATATTTTGTGAAGTGCACCAGTCCCTCCAGCAGCAAAGCACCCCCACAACATGATGCTGCCACCCCATGCTTCATGGTTGGTATGATGTTCTTCGGCTTGCAAGCCTTACCCTTTATCCTCCAAACATAACAATGTTCATTGTGGTCAAACAGTTAAAAATTTGTTTCATTAAACCAGAGGACATTTCTCCAAAAAGAAAGATCTTTGTCCCCATGTGCTCTTGCAAACTGTAGTCTGGATTTTTATGGGAGTTTTGGAGCAGTGATTTCTTCCTTGCTGAGCAGACTTTCAAGTTATGTCCATATAGGACTTTACTGTAGATATAGATACTTGTCTACCTGGTGGAGTGGCGGTGGCGTAGTGGGCTAAAGCACTGAACTGTTAAGCAGAAGGTTGTCAGTTTGTTCCCCACAGCTACAGCCTCGAGCAAGGCACTTAACCCAGGTTCCTCCGTGGGGATTGTCCCTGTAATAAGGGCTCTGTAAGTCGCTTTGGATAAAAGCATCTGCCAAATGCATAAATGTAAATGTACCTGTTTCCTCCAGCATCTTCACAAGGTCCTTTGCTGTTGTTCTGGGATTGATTTGCACTTTTTGCGCCAAACTACATTCATCTCTAGGAGACAGAATGCATCTCCTTCCTGATGGTAGCGTGGTCCCATGGTGTTTATACTTGTGTGCTATTGTTTGTACAGATGAACGTGGTACGTTCAGGCTTTTGAAAATTGCTCCCAAGGATGAACCAGACTTGTGGAGGTCCACAATTATTTTTCTGAAGTCTTGGCTGATTTCTTTAGATTTTCCCATGATGTCAAGCAAAGAGGCAATAAGTTTGAAGGTAGGCCTTAAAAGACATCCAGAGGTACACCTCCAATTCAGTACACCTCCCATCAGAAGTGTCACGATTCCCTTGTTGTCTGCCATGTGTTTCACTAGTCTTTGTCTCAAATTCCTATTCCCTTTGTAAAAGAACTACACTTCCCATGATTCCCGGCCCTCATCACTGCCAGCCCTGTGTCATTGTGCTCACCTGATCGTCGTTTGTCATCATCATGTCTCCTGTGTATTTAAACCCTGCTGTTTCTCCATTCCCCTGTCGATTGTCGATGTTTATGGATGTTTTTTTCCGTGTTCTGTGATGTTTATCCTTCCTGTTAAACCGTTGTATGTTTTCTGTGTTTTTGTTTTATTTTCCCCATTGCGGGTGTTTCCTTTGTTTTGGTTTTGTCTATTTAGTTTTCACCCTGTCCAATAAAGTCAACCCTGCAATTAGATCCTCGCCACTCGTCTACCTTCCTGCTCATCGTAACAGAACAATCGACCAAAATGGATCCAGCAGGGTTCCTCAAAGAGCTGATGGAGGCGGACTTGTCTGTCCGGGAATTCTCCCACTTCTTTGCCAGCGTGGCCAGTTACACCGGCTGGGATGACCATACCTTGAAGGTGGCGTACCGGTTCGGTGCACCGGTGGGAACACCGGTGGTGGGAACTGCCGGAGACCGGAGACTGCACCTGGCGGGAGTATGTGGGACTCATCGTGGAGGAGTTCGCTGCCGGGCCACCTCTCCTGATCCCGGCTCCCGCCTCTGGGCTTTCCTCGCCAGCCACAGTGAGTGAGCCAACCCCCACGCCTGCTGTGGTCAACGAACCAGCGCTGCCAACTTCATCCACCCGGAGGAGGAGGAGAAGAAAGGCCTCTGCTCTCCAGCCTCCGCCAACCACGGCCAACCAGCCAATGCCTGCAGCCTCGAACGTCAGTGAGCCAGCACCTGTAGCCTCGAACGTCAGTGAGCCAGCACCTGTAGCCTTGAACGTCAATGAGCCAGTGCCTGTAGCCTCGAACGTCAGTGAGCCAGTGCCTGTAGCCTCGAACGTCAGTTAGCCAGCGCCTGTAGCCTCGATCGTCCCCGAGCCAGCGCCTGTAGCCTCGACCGTCCTAGAGCCAGCACCTGTAGCCTCGACCGTCCCAGAGCCAGCACCTGTAGCCATGATCGTCCAAGAGCCAGCGCATCTCGAGCCTTCCAGGGCTCCGCCTCCCAAGCCTTCTAGGGTGCCGCCTCCCGAGTTTTCCAGGGCTCCGCCTCTCAAGTCTCTCGAGCCTCCCAGGGCTCCGCCTCCTGAGTCTTCCAGGGCTCCACCTCTCAAGTCTCTCGAGCCTCCCAGGGCTCCGCCTCTCGAACCTCTCGAGCCTTCCAGGGCTCTGCCTCCCGAGTCTTCCAGGACTCCACCTCTTGAGCCTTCCAGGGCTCCGCCTCCCGAGTCTTCCAGGACTCCACCTCTCAAGTCTCTCGAGCCTCCCAGGGCTCCTCCTCTCGAGCCTCCCAGGGCTCCGCCTCTCGAGCCTCCCAGGACTCTGCCTCTCAAGTCTCTCGAGCCTCCCAGGGCTCCGCCTCTCAAGTCTCTTGAGCCTTCCAGGGCTCCACCTATCGAGCCTCCCAGGGCTCCGCCTCTCGAGCCTCTCGAGCCTCCCAGGGCTCCGCCTCTCGAGCCTCCCAGGGCTCTGCCTCTCGAGCCTCTCAAGCCTCCCAGGGCTCAGCCTCTCGAGCCTCCCAGGGCTTCACCTCTCGAGCCTTCCAGGGCTCCGCCTCCCGAGTCTCTCGAGCCTCCCAGGGCTCCGCCTCTCGAGCCTTCCAGGGCTCCGCCTCCCGAGTCTCTCGAGCCTCCCAGGGCTCCACCTCTCGAGCCTCTCAAGCCTCCCAGGGCTCCACCACTCGAGCCTCCTACGGCGCCATCTCCCTCGGCTCCGCCTCCTCCAGAGCCTTCCAGGTTTTCGCCTCTAGAGCCTCTACGGCGCCATCTCCCTCGGCTCTGCCTCCAGAGCCTTCCAGGTCTTCACCTCTAGAGCCTCCTACGGCGCTACCTCCCTCGGCTCTGCCTCCAGAGCCTTCCAGGTCTCCGCCTACCGAGCCTCACTCTGCTCTGCCTCCTGAGCCTCCCTTGGTTCCACCCCCTGAGCCTTCCAGGGCTCCGCCTTTAAAGCCTCCTACGGCGCCGCCTTCCTCGGCTCCGCCTCCTGAGCCTTCCAGGACTCGGCCTCTAAAGCCTCCTACGGCGCCGCCTTCCTCTGCTCCGCCTCCTGAGTCTTCCTCGGCCCAGCCTCCAGAGCCTCCCTCGGCTCTGTCTCCTAAGCCTTCCTTGGCTCCGCCTCCTGAGCCTCCAGAACCTCCTCAGCTCCGCCTCCTGAGCCTCCCTCAGCTCCGCCTCCAGAACCTCCCTCAGCTCCTCCTCCTGAGCCTCCAGAACCTCCCTCAACTCCGCCTCCGGAGCCTCCAGAACCTCCCTCAGCTCCGCCCTCTGAGTTCCCCATGGCTGTGGTCCTGAGGCCGCCTCCCAGGCCTCCTGAACCTGTCATTGCTCTGTGGCCAGCTCCCAGACCACCTGATCCAGTCCTCTTGTGGCCACCTTGGACTGCCTGTCTGCCCCCCTGTGCCTCTTTGGACTGCCTGTCTGCCCCCTGGTCCTCCTTGGACTGCCTGTTTGCTCCCCGTGCCTCCTTGGACTGCCTGTCTGCTCCCCGTGCCTCCTTGGACTGCCTGTCTGCCCCCTGTGTCTCATTGGACTGCCTGTCTGCCCCCTGTGCCCCCTTGGACTGCCTGTCTTGTGCCCCTTTTGGACTGTCTGTTTGCCCCTTGTGCTCCCTTGGTCTGTCTGTTTGCCCCTGTGCTCCCTTAGTCTGTCTGTTTGCCTCTTGTACTCCCTTGGTCTGTCTGTTTGCCCCTTGTACTCCCTTGGACTGTCTGTTTGCCCCTTGTGCTCCCTTGGTCTGTCTGTTTGCCCCTTGTACTCCCTTGGTCTGTCTGTTTGCCCCTTGTGCTCCCTTGGTCTGTCTGTTTGCACCCCCCGCCTCTCACTCCTTGGACGATTTCTGTTTTTTTTAGTATTCACTTTTTCTTTTTGTTTCTGAGGAGCATCTGGAAGCCGCTTCTTTGAGGGGGGGTTATGTCACGATTCCCTTGTTGTCTGCCCTGTGTTTCACTAGTCTTTGTCTCAAATTCCTATTCCCTTTGTAAAAGAACTACACTTCCCATGATTCCCGGCCCTCATCACTGCCAGCCCTGTGTCATTGTGCTCACCTGATCATCGTTTGTCATCATCATGTCTCCTGTGTATTTAAACCCTGCTGTTTCTCCATTCCCCTGTCGATTGTCGATGTTTATGGATGCTTGTTTCCGTGTTCTGTGATGTTTATCCTTCCTGTTAAACCATTGTATGTTTTCCGTGTTTTTGTTGTATTTTCCCCATTGCGGGTGTTTCCTTTGTTTTGGTTTTGTCTATTTAGTTTTCACCCTGTCCAATAAAGTCAACCCTGCAATTAGATCCTCGCCCCTCGTCTGCCTTCCTGCTCATCGTAACAAGAAGTTAACTGTATAATTGTCTAAAGGCTTGACATTTTCCAAGCTGCTTACAGACACAGTTAACTTGTGTATGTAAACTTCTGACCAACTGGAATTGTGATGTCAATTAAAAGTGAAACAATCTGTCTGTAAACAATTGTTGTATAAATTACTCATGTCATGCAGAAAGTTGTCATAAAGTTGTCCTAAACAACTTGCCAACACTACACAGTAGTTTGCTAATATTAAATCTGTGGAGTGGTTTTAATATTGAGTTTGAGCATTTTTATTAATTGGAATTTAATTGGCATTTTCACTGGTAGAAATTACATTCTTGATATCAAATATATAATTTTTTACTAGTAAGAAAAGAACTGTTAATATGTGATATTTGAATTTCAACAGGTAAGAAACACATTTTTTATATCAATAATTGCGTTTTGTATTGGAGTTAATGACATATTGGTGTGAAACTTTAATAGATAATATGTAATTATAGATATCAAAAATTATGATTTTTACTAGTTGAAATCCCATTTTTGATATCATGAATGTGATTTCTGTGAGTGAATACATCATTTTTTATATCAGGAATTCATGTTTTTGCTAGTGGAAATGTAATTATTGATATCAACAATTGACATTTCCCTTGTGAAAATTGCATTCTTGATATCAAAAATCTGAATTTTAACTAGTGAAAATGTCATTGTTGATATCAACAATTCATATCCTGCAAATTAATAAAAGCTAAAATGGCTTGCCATATGCCATGTAGCGTTTTTTGTTATTAACAATTTTTATTGATTCCATTCATAAAATACAGAATCAGATTATATTATATTATATTAAGCCCCTCCCTCCAAACAATATATATATATAATCTGATTCCATATTTTATTTATTTTATGAATGGAATCAATAAAAATTGTTGAGCCTGCAAATTCAACTACTACATGAGTGCAACAATTGACCTAATCACTCCAAAGTGTTAAAACTTGCAAAGTGTGCTGGGCTCGCCGTTTACACCTCTGAACCTGGCATGGCGTCACATGACTCCACTGACAACACACTTCTTGATGAAAAAGTTTTGACAACAAAAGCAATAAACTAATGTTCATCATGTGGGATACAGTATGACCCAGACTTGCTTCAGACATATACAGTAAATATGGCAATGTGGCTGAAGATACCTCGTTTATAAAGGGTGATCTAAATATGCAACATTGAAGAATTAAGATATTCATCAATCATATCTCTCTCTGATTTACATCAAACAGTAATGTTCATGGAGAGATTTCAGGCCATCCTCACATGTGTTACATTGAGTGTCACATACTCAATGTAACTGACAATATAACAGACAAATACTTGTACGACGGACTAAGGAGAAAAATAAACACAGCAGGGCAACAAATAAATAAATAAAATATAAAACCTAAGTTGCTGTCCTTTCACATCAGAATAATTAACCTATTTAAAGTAAAAATCTTTAAAAAAACATTTATTTATATCAAAATATTTCTCCCAATCTATGATGTTAGTTAGAATGTGTTTAAGAACCCTTTCATTCCAAACATCTGAAAGTTGTGAATGAACAACTGATACAAAGATGTTCTTCGAACATTCAACTTTTTCATGAAATGTTTAGTGTTAGATCTTTGAGTATCATTTTCTTCAGGTAAATTCAAAGATCCTAATAATGATGTGGCAGCGCCCTCTAATGTACAGTGAGAATCATTACAGAACTCAAAACCAATACAGTCCCAGGTTTAGGGCACTCACCACCTAGTCATGTAACATGCAAAATATATATGAACGCAAAATAATGAATATCACTCTGCTGAAACCATAAGCACAACAGGATGACAAAATACATACTAAGAAAACAGTTAAAAAAAAACACACACACACAGTGCATGAAAATACACAAAATGTAATGCTGTTCATTTATAATATAGTTGTTACTGTTTGGTCTTAGCTGACCTTAAATGTGCTGAAAGACGAGGAGATTGTGTCGATCCATCAGTATAGGTTACAGGAGACAATCATATATGATGTAATATAATTCTTTACTCATCGTTTGTCTCCAAACCAATTTTTTTTTTTTAAGTAACTTTTGATGGCTAATTTCTCACAGACACTTCCCCAAAACCCTGCTATCTTGACATTTATACAAAACAGCATACGGCTGTTCTCTGCAGTGGAACATGCCTCACCACTAATACCAGAAATCATTCACACTTCACATGAATTATCATTATCAAGATCATTTTTATCATCCTGTCAGCAATTCAGAAGGCCCAATAGATGCTGAATAGGCTGCAGTTTGGAAGTATTGGCTTTAGCTTTCTAATATCAAATACATATACAGTAGCTATATATATGGGTGTTGTCGTGAGAATATTTGTGTATGTTTGTGGGTACAGTATGTGTGTGTGTGTGTGTTGGGGGGGCAGCCCAAGTGTCTAAATATTCTTTAGGGCCAATGTATATAAATATTGTTTTGCATATTTTAATGGAATATTGCCTTTAATTACAGATTAGAAGAGGCACAAGAAAGTAGGGGGACAGGAGAGGTGGAGCTGGAATGGGATCAGAACATGACACTGACCTTTTATGTATCACAAGTATGTGCACAACCCACTGCCTCATTGCTTTATTTTTATACATTTAAAAATATTGTTGCACTGACTGATGAATTACATAATAAATGCTAGAAAGGTTGACAATTAATATGAAATTACAATGCACAACTGGCTGTGATTTAGAGAAAAATTAATAGTCCCAGTTGTGCAATGAATGAGAAAAATGTGATGAGATTTCAAGCAAGATCAATTCATGTCAGAAAAAATAAGCTTCTTTTGTCTTGGAAATTAGGAGAGATTTGTATTGAAAAAACTGATAGGAAAAAGTCTGTTTTACAGTGACAGCTGTATCTTTGAAAAATCAATACACACATATTTGCAATAAATAGAAATTAAATAACGCATTATTAAAAATTTTAAATAAAAAATGTCATAATAACAAACCAGATAATACCCAATCCAATATCAAATCTAATCTCTTGGAGAACAGCTCATTATATGTTTTCATATTGATTTATAGCATCCATGTCATTAACATAAGTTTCTGAAAGACTTGCTTAAAACATAATTCACAGATCATAAAAAATACATTAAACTTGCAAGTAGACAGACTATAAAGAAATCCTTATATCATACAGATCCTTCGTTCACCTTAAAGGGATAGTTCACCCAAAACAGAAAATTCTGTCATAATTTTTTCACCCTCATTTTTCACCCCCAGATGTGTATGACTTTCTTTCTTCTGCTGAACACAAATTATGATTTTTAGAAGAGTATTTAATCTCTTTTGGTTTATACAATGCAAGAGAATGGGTGCCAAAATGTTGATGCTCCAAAAAGCACGTAAAGGCATCAAAAAAGTAATCCATGCAAAGCCAGTAGTTAAATCCATATCTTCAGAAGTAATATGATAGGTGTGAGTGAGAAACAAATACATTTTTAAGTAATTTTTTGCTTGAAATTTTTCCCCCTGCCCAGTTGGGGGCGATATACATGAAGAATGTGAATCACAAATATAGAAGAAGTAGATGAAAGTGATCTGTTTCTCACCCACACCTATCATATCACTTCTTAAGACATGGATTTAACTACTGGAGTCTTATGGATTACTTTTATGCTGACGTGTGATTTTTGGAGCTTCAAAATTCTGGCACCCATTGCATGGAACAAAACAGCTCAGAAACTCTTATAAAAGTCTTCATTTATGATCAGCAGAAGAAAGAAAGTCATACACATCTGGGATGGCATAAGGGTGAGTAAATGATGAGAGAATTTTCATTTTTGGGTGAACTATTTATTTAACACTGTAAACACTATCCTATAAAAAGCAGTAGTATGTAAAGATAACATTGTCAAAGATGATTCCTATGCAACTGCATCACACGTAGCTGCCGCATCTCTCTTAAAAGGCAAAAATAACTAACACATTTATGAGCCTGAGTGGCTAAGAAGTCATTTCTGTTGTAAAGTGAACCCCTCAAAGTTAATCCTTTTGTGGATACCTCGAGCCTGCTGTATATGTGGGTAAACCAGTGTGCTCTGAGATCCACTGGTTGTAGTTGGTGACCTTTGTGTAAACACCTGGTTTCGACTCTTCAGCACACTTATCTCCCCAGCTAATGATACCGAACTGGAACATTTTGTTATTTACTTCACACAGTAGTGGCCCTCCTGAGTCACCCTGAAAGCAGAGAGAAGGAAACAATGTGAGATGTATAATTTTTTTCACAGTTTTAAGGAAATATTTTACAATGATATTTAAGACACTTATCTATCATCAGTTGGAAAAGTTGGTATACTGTTACAAACTGAAATTTTCTGATTTACCTGGCAAGCATCTTCCTTCCAATCCTTGCCAGCTCCGCAGAACATGTGTTCATTAATATTGTCCTCTTCCTTATTGTAATAGTTTATGCAATTTTTCTGGGAAATAAGCATCACCTGAGCCTGTTTCAGATGCTTAGAGTACTCAAAGCCACCTTCACAGATTAAAAAAAAAGCAATGATGAGATTTGATGTTTGTTACATTTTATCTGCAAATTTATACCCAGACATAAATACTGTATATGTGTCCAGACATTAAAACCGGATTCATATTTAGACTTAAGAAGTAATTAACTGAGGGTTAACTGATGACACCAACAGAAATATAACAAAAATGCCAGAATGTCTAGTAGTAGTTTATTCTGACTTATAGTACAGTACAATATGTTATATTCCTAGGATGTCTCAGGTGGGGAGATGTTGTTATATTTCCTATCCTAGATCAACTTGTGCACACATCATGTTGCCCTCTATCTTGTTATCGAAGGAAAGTTATTATTGTTGTTGTACTCTAATACACTATCTTTGTATAGTATCTATATACAGTATGTGTCATCTTACCCTTTTGATGTCTTCCATAGCCAGCAATCTCACAGTAGGTTCCTGGAGGAAGCATCACCAAGGATGGGGGAAGGCACACGGTTCTCACAGAGCTGGTCTTGCTTGCACATTGTCCATTGCTATCAACTATCTTTAGTAGAGCTAGAGGCAAAGGAATTTATTTTCACTACTTTTTATATGCTCTTCTCCCATTTTCATAGAGACTTTAATTGCCTCATTCTGGAAAGTTTAAACATAATGCAAACATACCAATATCATGGGTAAAATTTTGAGTTGTGTAGTTAAAGCCTTCATGGACCACTAGTTTGCTCACGGTGAACTGCTGCTCTTTGGTAAGGTCGTTTTCATTGATGGCATTCTTTCCCAAGTATACAGAGTATTTCTTTGTTTTTGTGTTCATCCTATTCAAAACAAAGAAACAAAGATATAGAATTTTTTAATGTAATGCATAATGCAATGAACATTGTCAACAAAGACCATCTAACTGCAATAGGTGTATAGTTTACATCCAAAATGAGAGTCATTACAGGAGTTATTGGGTCATACCCAAAAGAAGTTATTTACCAGAATGTCCATGCTGCATTGTCCTGGTCACAATTCACTTTCATTGTCATTCTTTTCCATATAATGTAAGTGAATCATGACCAGGGAAACACAATGAGGGTAAGAATGACATAATTTTTGGGTAACCCTTTAAGTAGTGAATTATAAGGTTAAATGTCTCTGAAGTTAAGAAAAAATTGAATATACCCTGACGTGAAGCAGTGGGCAGCAGTAAGGACCCAGCAGGGAGCAATGAGGGATCCTCCACAAGTGAATTGTTCTCCAAAGAAGATAGATGCAATCCAAGGGTGAGACTCAACAGTTGACCTTATTCCACCAATTATCTTTGATCTAGGTAACAGGGATCGCTCTCCACATGTTAACTCTGCATAATGGATGAGAAAAAACAGTGATAGTCTATCAAACCAGTGACAGAATGAGAAGAAATCATTTTCTACAGAGTACACAAGGAAATGAACAGTATGCAAAGATATCCATAATGGAGTTTGTTGTAACAACTTAACAACTATTGAGCAATTTTATATGGAATTAGTATTAATATAGTAAATCCAAATTCTACCTGTGTCCTGCTTTGATGGTTCAGGTTTTGGTGGACTCTTGGCTGAATAACAATGATAGGTTGTATTAGTTAATACAGCCAAACAGCTAACAATTATAACTTATGATGTTGCATAAAGGACTATCATGATTTTGACATTGGGAAAAATAATAAAATAGATACATATGTATTATAATAAATATGTAAATATATTTTCTTAATAGTTATTCATATAATCCATTTATTTATTCACTATTCACTGTACTCCCCAAGCTACATATGCAGTGGCACAAGAGGGACTTATGCTATTTTAATAATATAGAGAGAATTACAGTTTTCTTTCAGGGGACCCTTACACTAAAATGTATAGGCATATGATTCTAATTAATTTATATTCACTGAATTAAATGATCAAAATAAATGGTAGATGGCACTTCCACTTACTCTGCTTTGTTTCACAGTGTGAAATGTTACAATATTCACGTACATAGCGGTTTCTTTTCTTAACCACACACCATGGCTTAGGTTTTTTATTTGGATTCCTGAAAGAGCAAAACATGAACATGAATGTAGACTAGATCTTTACACTAGCAAAGGTCAACCATCTGAGAGGTATTTTAGTAGTACTCCAGGTTTTTAAAAAATCCTACAATATCGGATTATATTATAATTTTGATACTCCAGACTTGGCCATGTAGAATTTAAACTTATTAGAAAACACGCTGGAACTACCTGCAGTAGCTATGTTGGTGGTGACTAAGAGACGGAATTGGCTGTCTAGTGACTAAATGCCTGGGGACACATATCCGTCCATTGGCTGTCACTGACATTTTGCCTCTATAGCTGCTCCCATCACTTCCGTCGGGTATGCACTCTTCAATCTTCCCTGTGAAAGCAGATGTCAAGTTTAACCCTTTATAATATCACACATGCCACAAACACAACATCAGGTTGTATCAAAATTGTATGTATATAATTTTTACTAGTGTGACAAAATCAAGACTTACCCACTGCTGACAAAGCAGGAAATTTCCTAAATCTGTTACTTGAAGGGCGGTAAGTCTATAAACAAACATTTATATATTAGATTTGGGGATGGAAAAGGTTTATTCCATTTAAAGATCCTTTTAGTAAGTAGGAATTTTCACTTCTGTTTTCTGCTTTACTTACCTCTTCAGTACAACACAGAGCGCATGTTAACAGTAATATCCTGAAGGTACACGTCATCTTGAACACAAACAAAAAAATTCTCTCTTTTTTTGGAGATCCTACAAAAACATTTGGAAGAAATAAGAGCGTGTTTATAAGAAACATCTCTAAAACAAAAGACTGTCACATCAGTACATTTGTACCATGGGTCTTTTCCAAATAATACTGGAAACAAAGTTTACAATACTTTTGTATATATTGACATTAGTTTAGCATAGATAACATGAACTATAAATTAACAATACTTGGTAAATGTTAATTTATATATATATATATATACTAATAAATGTACTTATAATTTTTAATTTTTACAAGTTGTTGAACAAGTTCATGCATTACGAAATAACATAAAACTAACAAGCAACAAAGGTATGATAATTAATGAACATTAACCATGATCAGTACATGCTGTAAAAAACCAAATTCATTACATTTTATGATTGCATTAATGTTAGCATATACTGTAGAACCTTATTGCAAAGTATTGTTATTTGACAGTGGCAAAATCATAAGTAGTTACATGTAACTTATATATAAATAATTTATAAATGTATATTCTGCCAAAAATCTATTGCACTATAT
Organism: Xyrauchen texanus; assembly: GCF_025860055.1. Taxonomy (NCBI): domain Eukaryota; kingdom Metazoa; phylum Chordata; class Actinopteri; order Cypriniformes; family Catostomidae; genus Xyrauchen; species Xyrauchen texanus. The sequence continues at coordinate 19,825,264 of NC_068299.1, read as the reverse complement.
GAATCCATTAATGATTCTTCACACAATCCGTTCATTTATTGAAGTGCTCCTGCAGCTTTATTAATTGTTGAAACATTTTAGACATGTTATATTAATGACATTCTGACTCTGATCCAAAAGGGTGGTTTTTATATAATATTATTTTTTTTACTTTATAGAACCCTTTAGCTAAGACATGTTTAATTGTATACAATTCCTATTTGTTAATGTCCCCCATGCTATATGAAAAAAATCATATCTTTATGAAAAAGTGCTGTACAAGTAAAATATTGCAAACTTATAATCAATGAAATGAAAACAGAACCTTCATAGAGCCAAACACAACAGGGAAAATGTGACCTAAAAAGATCTCAGTGCTTACCTCTCAGATAGTTTACACTATAAACAGTTGGTTTGCTGTTTTGCTTGCAGCTGTCTTTGTTGCCTCCTGAAGCTTACAGCTCATTTGCTGTTGTGTGGTTGTTAGTGTTGCTTTATAGTGATGAATCAGTGAGGGGCATAAACTGGCAAATGCACTGAGCAGCAAACAATGAGATAGTTGGGCTATGGTCTTCTCAGAAACCACAATGTGACTCATGATCCATTTCTCAAGATCTCCTGCCTATTTCTGACACATAAACCACCTTAAAGAGGAAATATACCAAATAAGGAATTTGTTTAAAAATGGCACAGTCCATTTCACAACATACATGAGTGGTGGTGGCATAGTGGGATAAAGCACATAACTGGTAATCAGAAAGTTGCTGTTCCAATCCCCACAGCCACCACCATTGTGTCCTTGAGCAAGATACTTAACTCCTGGTTGCTCCACAGGGATTGTCCCTGTAATATGTGCACTGTAAGTTGCTTTGGATAAAAGCATCTGCCAAATGCATAAAATGTCAAATGTACTTGTAAAATGAAAATATTAAAGATCAAACAGTTAAAATGGTTATCTGTAAGTCTTGTTGAGGTGAACAAACTGCATCTGCATACATTAACCATGCACGCATAAACAGGGTTGGGAGGGTTACTTTTCAAATGTATTCCACTACAGATTACAGAATACATGCTGTAAAATGTCATTTGTAATGTATTCCATTAGATTACTCAAGGTCAGTAACATATTCTAAATACTTTGGATTACTTCTTGAGCACTGGTAGATTTTTTTCACTTGGTTTGACCATAAAACTTTGCCAGTACAGTAAGACAAATTACAGATTAAACATACATTCTCTGAAAAACCTAAATATCTTATGCAGTGTTGTTTCTAAACCAAGAAAAATCTAATTGATCTTATTTTTAGGAATTTTGACAGGAAAACAATACACATTTTTTTATCAAGAATATGATTTTGCCCTAACTTCAAAGGTCTTACTAGAAAAAAAGAAATTATGCTCCAACATTCATTTTCGTGATAATAAATATGATCGTTCCTGGTAACATGTGTATGTAAAATGGCTAGAAATAGCATTTTAGCTTAGTGTAAACCTGACAGATTACACAAAGTTTATTTCTATTTCTTCTGCTCCAAATTTACTTCAAACATACTTCTCTGTCTGCTCGTATGAATGTAACACACAAGACCGTTTTTCCACCTCTTTTCAAATGCACTTTGGATTACATAATTTATATGTATAAATGTTTTCCACCTGAAAGGACTAAAATGTTAAATTAAACAAATGACAATAAAATTCAAAGTAATTTTTAAAATGATTTCAATTGTAACTGTAGTGGAATACAGTAACTTATATTTGGTATTTTAAATATGTATTCCCGTTACTTGTATTTCGATACTCCCCAACACTGCATAAAGTATATCAAAACATGTGTCATGCATGTCACAGACACATTCATCTGCTTGCAGTTGTCAGTCAATTTTAACACAAGTTAAATATATTTGTAAAATCATTTGTAATCTGGCATGATGAAATTGCTTGTCCTCTTTGTTTTTTTAACCTCTCGAGCCCCTCAATTAGTTTTTGACCTGTTTAAGACATATGTTTTGCTCTCTAACACCATGCATGCCATGTTCTACTTCCTGGTGTATTATAAAGATGAAATCCTGGGCATTTCTGTGATATGATATCAAATCAAACTCCAAAACTTTTAATTGCTCAGACTCATCGCAGTACTATGACAGTCTGTTTTGATTGGAGTTCATGATAAATTAGGGGTTTTCAGGAATAAGAGAGACAGTGGAGATGTTGTCATCATCTACTCAAACACTTCCTTTTCAACACACTAATAAACTTTCAGTGTTTCTGCTTTTTGTAAAGATAATCTGTGTCATCATCTAAAGATTTGTTGTGATAGCTCCACATTCTAAAGATGAATATATAAAAAAAACATTGTATTTTGTTGTTGTGTACTTAGTTTAGAAATAGTTTTGGATTTTAAATCTTTCACTTAATGATTATGTTGCATGTGCATCAACTCTAAGTGACTTCCTCTTCTGTAGAATAAAACTGATCTTAGTTGCCTTCTCGGAAAATGTGCAGCTAAATATGTAGTTTGAGGTTTCAACACATATGTTGTGGAAAAAGACCTCAGCTGTGTGTAGACTATTTAAAACTGCATTTCACCAATGTACAGAAATATTAAAATGTCACAGTTGTACAAATAAAATTACTTTTAACACCTGGATGTATCGATTTCAGGGCTAATTAGATTACAAATGGTTAAAAAAAAAAATGCATAGATACAAACCTAAATTTCATCACCAGCAGCACATTTGCAGAGATAATCATTGACATTAAAAGATTTTAAGAGATGAAGTGTTGATATTTTTCCCCACATAAAGAGGCTGTTCACTTTGAAAATATGAAGACATGTGCAATAATCACATCCATAGAATAAATCATCTCTGTCATCACATCACAAGCCAATTATTCTGAAATGCATCTGACAGTCAGTGAATGGATTAATGGCCTTTGGAAACTGCATTTTTTAAGGGATGAGGCAAGTCTGATGAAACACCATTTCATCAGAGTTTCTTCCTTCAAAACAGCAACCATTTTTTGTCTAGAAGCCCTGTAACTTCACTGTAAATATACACGAGTCAGCAGCCGGAATCTTCGTGGGAAGACTTTCCGCTCCCCTATAGTGCAAACATCACGACGACTTGCCGAATGACTGCAGTCACTATTGGGTGAATGGGCCTCTGCATCCTGATTCCCTGCAGCGCTTTTGCAGGGTTTGTGTATCCTTACAAAGCAATTGTATAATGTGTATTGTATATTGTGTGATATAAATAAAATTAAATATTAATTTATATATTTCTATCTAAAAGAGTCACTTACGCGTTCGCATATTTTTAAAGATGCCAGATCACCATGAGAGCTGCGTTTACTCTCTGGGCCATGCCCACGCAGAGACAGCTCTCATGGAGACAGACTGTACTCACTGTGAGAACATGATTCTCAAGCCGCTTAGCTCGTGAATCACCATCATTCTGTGATTCAGCCTCATGCGCCCTCCCATCCACCGCTTCTGTGATACACGAGGATTCAAACGAAGAGGCACGGCGAGGCCGCGAGGTCGAGCAGGACGACTTTGAGGGGGTCCTCGTAGCGGCACACACCCCACGATCCCCTCAATATCTCTGGAGCGCATGTTTTCCGATATGCTATGTGCGAGACTTCTGAAAGAGCGGACGGCCTTGTCTCGTGCAGCGGATCTGACACTGGGGATGATAATGATAAAGTAATATCTCTCGCTGCATCAGGCAAGTGGTCAGTGGATGATGCTGCCGCCCTCCCCCCAGCGAGGGCGAGGAACGTGCACATGCCACTGACAGGGAGATGTTCTGCATCCTTACAAGGGCAGTCGAAGAGCTTCACCTTGAGTGGTTTCCTCTAGAGGAACCTGAACAGTCTCGCCTCAATGAATGGTTCCTGCAGTCCGGAAGCTGTCAAATGGCTGCATCCCACAAATCTGCCCCATTCTTCCCCAAAGTTCATAACGAACTAAGTCCTGGTGTGTGCCCTTCTCGACATGCTCGCGCAGTGTCACCATCCTCTTTAATGTGGATCATGGGGAAGAAAATGTTTATGCCGAATTATCCCTTATGGAGGAGGCAGTAACGGCACACCTCTGACCAGCGAGTAACAAGGCTTGAAAATCACGCCCCATACATCCTTCCAAACCGTGTTGACAAATGTCTGCACTGGTGGGAAAAGCTTACTCAGCGACAGGAAAAGCTGGATCAGCACTCCACGCAATGGCGGTGCTCCAGGTATTTCAAGGCAAGCTGCTCAGGCAAATGCACAAGCATGACTTCAATCCAGAGACATGCAAAGAGCTCCCCACTGCTACAGACTTAGTGCTGCATTCCACGAAAGGCCATTGGCAAGTTCATGGGCAACCTGGCGGTTCTGGATTGACATATATGGCTGACCCTCACAGAAATTAGTGATAAGGAAAAAGCCACTCATGCTCCAGTGTCTCTAGCCGGACCCTTTAGCGGTTCTGTGAATAAGTTTGATGAGCATTACGTTGTGATGGCCATGAGACACTTTATGCCCAAACGGAGTACATCACAGCCGGTTTGCCTTCGCTCTGTTTCGAGCCAGTGCCCGGCTAAAAGCCCCATACCTGCTGCCTCACCGGCACCAGCGTATTAACACACGCGAGCAAAAAAGCTCCTGACGGCCACAACCCTTTGAAGCGGAAAGCAGAGCCCACGGTTCCCTCCGTGTCTGCTCCAAAAAAGGCTTGTTTGCAGCAGACGCGCACCTCACGCAGCGAGCGTGTACAGGCCAAGTGTCTGTTTAATTTCAAACTGGGGAGAACACTTCCACTGAAGCTTTTTAAGAAAGTATTGGGATTTATGGCGGTGGCATTCCATTAGGTCTCATACACGTGAGAACTCTTCTGTGCTGGCTGAAGCGCCATGTGCCACAATGCACTTGGTGCCACGATGTGCTTGGTGTCAAGGGCTCATGCGCATCACTATATCCTGCCGCTGTATAGCTGCTTTAGCACCATGGACAGCTCCTGCTTTTTACCAGTGAGGTGTCACGCTGGGACATGTTGTCACATGGCGCCTAGAGCTATCAGCTGTATTTCTAGCCTTAAAGGCTTTTCAGTCAGAAATAGCGAACTGTCGTGTCCTGGTTCACTAAGACAACATTCAGGAGACATCATCCTTAAAGTGTATTGAGGATTAGGGAAATTTTCGGCAAAGCTATCTATTTGCCTCAGTGGAGAATACCCACAGTCCCCTCTAGTACTCAAAGTCCAAAGCCCTGCTGGGAACGGGCACCATGGCACACAAATCGCTGGCGAAATGCAAATATGTGTTTCCGCTGGTATGCTTTATTAACTCTGTCATATGGAAAGTCCAAAGAAACTATTCCATTAGTTGCACAGATCTCCTCTCTCAGGCACAAGACACAATCTGGCATCTCCAGCCCCAGATGTGGAGCCTGCATGTGTGGCCCCTGAATGGATCATGATAGATGTTTCAGAACTGACGCGTTCAGTCATGAACACCATTTTACAGGCCAGAGCGCCGTCAACGAGACACCTCTATGTGCTAAAATAGAAGGTGTTCACTGATTGATATACTTATGGAGTGGTGGTTGCGTAGTGGGCTAAAGCACTTAACTGGTAATCAGAAGGTTGCTGGTTTGATCACCACAGCCACCACCATTGTGTCCTTGAGCAAGGCACTTAACTCAAGGTTGCTCCAGGGGAATTGTCCCTGTAATAAGTGCACTTTGGATAAAAGCGTCTGCCAAATGCATAAATGTAAATGTGTTTGGTGTCTCTTACATGGCAAAGACCCAGTAAACTGCCCCATACATGAAATCCTCATATTTCTTCAAGAGCGATTAGACGCAGGACTCACTCCGTCAATGCTCATATAATGCACATGAAGCCGGCGCCTCTATGGGCAAGCATGATTTAATCATAAGGTTTGCGCATGCTCTCCGTTAACACCGAACTACTGCTGGCTCTGGCCTCAGTAAAACGGGTTGGTGGCTTACATGCACTATTAATCGACAATTCATGTCTGGAGTTTGGCCCCGGTCTTTCAAGCCCACAAATGGCTATGTGCCTAAGGTCCTAACCACGCCCTTCAGAGTGTAGGTGGTTCACTTTCAGTCCTTCATCCCTCCTCCAAGAATTCAGATGAGAAACAATAATTGCTCCCTTTTATTTCGAAGAACCATAACAAACTCACCTGTCCTTCATGAGAGAAATTGCTTTATCAAGGGACCCTCTGCATGCGAGTCATTATTACTTTATATGTTGCTATTTATTCTTTTTTCATTTTAAGGCTGATTTCATACAATAATATGTTTATCTTTGCCAGACACTTTTAAAACAGAAAGATTACTACATTTTACTTGCTAGCTGTTGCATTCTTGTGATATTAGATAGAACTACACAGAACAATTTATCTTCTATAAATTGTATTACTCTAAAGGGCAGGTTCAGTGAGAGCCGGTTAAGAGATACAGCTGCTGGTGACACACAAACTCCATGTAATCCAGGTCAAGTGGAGTTCTCAAAAGTACTCTCTAAGAGAGAAGTTTCTCCAAACGATTGCGCTGAAAAAAATAAAGAACAAAATATAATTTTTATACACATATTACATGATCTTAACCCTTAAATGCTTTTTTTTTGCTATGGGGGTGACAGAAATTTGAGAGGCCGATGGGAGAGACTGTAAGTGGGTCAAATATCTTACAAAAATATTCAATATTCCACGAATATTCCATATTCAATATTCTCAAAATCACAAGTGAAGCATGCATCAGATTACGTGTTCTTCTCTGGGGAAGACAAGAAACTGCTTATGGTAAATTTTTTTTTCAGACTAATTAAGTTTAGGCTTAAATATTATGAACGCTGTGAAATAAAGAAGTTATGTGCAATCAGTCTCCCACCTTTCCAGGAGACCTGTTCATATAAAAGCCAATCACATGCATTTACATTTTACATTTTAACAAGATATAATGTGTATGAACAATTACCAGCGCTTATGAAAATTTGTATTTATTTATTTTTACAATTGATGAAGATATGAATGGTCTTTGCCAAAACAAAACTCGTTTTCTGGTGGTTGCTAAAGTGTTATATTTGCTTTGTAGCACATTTATGCTACAGTATGTGGTAACTAGGGTTTTCTGGATGGTTGCTAGGGCATGCTATGCAGTTATCAAGGTGATCTCTGCTGTGTGTTTTGGCATATTGATACATTATGTGGTTGCCAGGTTGTTACTATGCTGTTAAGTTGTTTTAAATGTGTTTCTGCACATTGCTATGCAGTTGCCAGGGTGTTCTGGTTGGTTGCTGGGTGGTTGCTTATTGGCCCCATAATCCCATATCATTCTGATGTGACTTGAATGTACCATTAAAGGGATGTTTGTTTAAAAATTCTCTCATAATTTTGTCAAAAAAAAAAAATATTTGCAGAACACAAACAAAAAAAGACTTTCAGAAGAATATTGCTGTTATGTAGGTCAATTCAATGTAAGTGAATGTTGGCCAGACATTTAAAGATCCAAAAAGCAAATAAATGCAGCATAAGAGTCATCCATATGTCTCCAGTGGTTTCATAAATGTCTTCTAAACAGATCAAATTGGTTTTTGGGAGAGAATAGACCAAAATATAACTCCTTTTTCAAGTATAAATTTTGACATTAGCAGTCATCTTGGTGATCAGGATTTTAAGTTCGATTACACTTCCTATAGCTACACCTAGGACTCTGCGCATGCGTCAAGCACAAGAAATTGATATCAAGCGTTGAAAATTAGTTATAGTTTGGTTTGTTTTTACCCAAAACCAACTGAATTGCTTCAGAGGACATGGAGTTAACCACTGTAGTAGTATGGATAACTTTATACTCCATAATGTGCTTTTTGTAGCTTGAAAAATCACTTGTATTCAATGAACTTATAGAGCTGAAATATTCTTCTAAAATCTTTGTTTGCATTCTGCAGATGAAAGAAAGTCATACACATTTGTGATGGCATGAGGGCAGGTAAATGATGAGCACCACCAATCAAATAAGTTGCCATGGGTTTAATGAACTGTTCCATAATTTATGCAATTTACCTCTACTTTTGATACTTAAGTAAATTTAATATCAGTTACTTTAATACATTTAAGTCGTTTTCTCATACTTTAACTTACTTGAGTCAATGAAGGTATCTTCATATATTTTACTCAAGTATGACAAATGGATACTATACTGTATACAACACTGATATCTACGTACATTTGTATGACAACAATGATGAGTCATCTCTGAAAAGTATCCTGTGAAGAAGGCAAATTTACCCCTGATGCATTAAACTATGGCTATTAATTACAATTTAGGCACAATTTAGGCCTAAAAGCCTAGCTGTGGGTGACTTGTTGGTAGGAACCCATAGAAGAATATCAATGCTTGTTGATAGAAAGCATAATAAAACACAATCAACGACTCATTGACAAGACACCAATATCTAGGATGATAACAAAAAATGCTTTCTCTAAAATCTTTATAATGCATGCTTATTAATATGTACAGATAATTTACTTTTGTATCTACAGTGACATACGTTATGCAAATTAAAGATGATCCCCTTACAGCAACTTTGAAATCAGTGTTTAAAGTCACCAAAATAAATGCAGACATGTTGCAACATCCTGTTAATAAGGCTATGATTTATTTTTCTGGGCTCACAGCCTTTCAATTAATTATAAAGTGTCTTACATCTGCAATGACAAAAGTCTGATTGTACATTATATTATATATAAATAAACAGCAGTTCTTAAACTTCTATAGTAACACTACAAGAAAGCAACTAGCTAGTAAACATATATTTTTTAAAGTGTCTGGCAAAGACACACAGTAATTAAATAAATTATATAACATTAAATTAGCCCTGTTATTATATGAAAATATAGCAAACACATAAAGTAATAATGACTCACATGCTGAGTGTCCCTTGTTAAAGCAATAGGTGTGTTCGACTTCTTGCAGCTCTGCGCAGATACATCGGCGCTGGACTTGAAGCAGTGCATGTTTATGGAATGATTTTCCGGACATTATTCAAAAGGAATTGCAAATTGTATTTGCAATTGCGTTTTCAATTTGTGGACGCATAAAATGTGACATAATCCAAACGCAATTGCAAATCGCGCATTACCGTTTGCATTTTCGTTTAAGCGAACGCACAGTGACTGCCAGATTTCAAATGGAAAAGCAAAGTCCGTTTGCAACTGTGTTTCCCATATCTTACGAGTTTTGGCCCTGTCATATTTAAATAGCAATTTCAATTACCATGTCTGCTTTTTCACTTTCTCAGCGTCGTGTATGTAGCCAGCCAAAACTCAAATGGAATACTAATTCCCTTAGTATTTCCATTGATGCCTTACACGGAAACCTGTCAATCAGGGTCAAGGGTGGGATTATGCTATGGGGCGTGTTTGTCTTGGGAAGAGACGTCACTCACAGTCGACGGTCAAGATCAAATAAACCGGCGTCTGTTCAGGGCATCACCTCTTTATTTATTTTGTATTTATTTTAATGTTTATTTGACAGGGACAAATGCATAGAACATTGCTTTATAAAGAATAGGCCTACAAAGTAGATGCCACGCATACATGTTTCTAGCCATGACTAATTTGCAACCCCTGTCCCTGGTTAGGCTTATAAATTTAAAACAAAAATTACAGAGTATTGAGTTTAAGATTTATAATTAATAAAATACATACAACAAATACATCCCATATATGAAATAAGATATGGGCTTAAGTAGATGTGGAAGTCACTATAAATCAAAGTCTAGACACATTTAACAATACAAGAACACAAAAGGGTGCATATGTCTGTGCGTGCTCACATATGCAACATTATGTTTGTATGCATTGTGTTATGTCCTGTACAGTCAGTGTTCACAAAGTTGTTTCAGTTTCAGCCATTGCTTTAAATGTGTATTAAAAACCTTGAAGTCTGTCAATGTTTTAATTTCAGATGCATTCCACAAATGTATGCCTCTTACTGAAAATGATGTCTGACCAATTGTTGTTCTACGTTTTGCGGCTATAGTTTCCACTTATTGTGCCTCTAGTTCTTATTCCGCTCTTTTGTTTATGTACTAGTTGACAGAATATTTCTGGTGCAACGTTGTTCACACACTTAAAAATTAGTTTTAAAAAAGAAACATTTTCAAAACTGTCAAAACTCAAGATATTATGCTTCCTTAGAATGATGCAGTGATGCCATCTTACAGATTTCTGGTCCATTACTTTTAATGCTTGTTTATATAATGACTCTTCACCGTCGACTGTGAGTGACGTCACTTCCCAAGACAAACACGCCCCATAGCATAATCCCACCCTTGACCCTGATTGACAGGTTTCTGTGTAAGGCATCAATGGAAATACTAAGGGAATTAGTATTCCACATGAGTTTTGGCTGGCTACATACGCAACGCTGAGAAAGTGAAAAACCAGACATGGTAATTGAAATTGCTATTTAAATATGACAGGGCCAAAACTCGTAAGATATGGGAAACACAGTTGCAAACGGACTTTGCTTTTCCATTTGAAATCTGGCAGTCACTGTGCGATCGCTTAAACGAAAATGCAAACGGTAATGCGCGATTTACATTTTATGCGTCCACAAATTGAAAACGCAATTGCAAATACAATTTGCAATTCCTTTTGAATAATGTCCGGAAAATCATTCCATACATGTTGGTTAGAAATGTTGTACTTGAAAGTTCGTCAACTTCTCACGCATGCGCATTATTTTAAGATGCGTTCGCCTGTGCTTTTTTGGTCGCATCTCAGCATATTAATGACGAAAAGCATTAGAAACTTAAATAATACCAATAATATAACATTATTATTATTATTATCATTACAGATTTGGTGACACTGCTGTTTCTATAAACTTAATCATATACCATAATATATATCTTTTAGAGGACAACACTGAAGAGATTAGACATCACCTGAGTTTGGTGATTTTTTATCAGACCAAAACAAGTCGAGTAGGGACAACTCCAAAATAAATGAAAATTGTTTTCCGCCTGCAGACCACAGAATGTACAAAATCTATCATCATCACAACAACATCTCTCTACAAGAAAATAATTAGTAAAATTTAATAAAATTTCTTTGATATTGTTCGTGATTAAATAGGCTAATTATGGAGTAATTTCCAAAAATCTCAGTCCAGCCACACAGCTATTACAAAAAGTTATATTAGGGGAACAACATAACAAAAAGAAAGAGTGCCCGGACATGTCGATGATTATTCTTAACAAGAGTAGAAAAGAAAACCCGACCAATACAGTGTCAGCGGGATCCAAAGACTAGACGAGTTTCTCGCGTCGCGCGGTGATGCTCAATGAGCACGAACACCGGACGCGTTCTCACAAGAAAACTTACTGAACAGCCTCTAGTCACATATTTCGATAGGTCACCGATTTCGGCACAACAACCGCGTAATGAAAACCCAGCGCTGCGCATGTGCAAACATCGTTTCGATGCTGACCTCGAGTAGCAGCTGACTGCCGTGGCCATCGTCAACAACAGTTTTCACACAAGTGCGCCAGTCATCACTACAGTACACTGTCATCTTTTTAAGATTAGATTTGATTTTAAGTACCGTCTGATCCTCGTTTTTCGTGGCATGTGTTATGGAAAGCTGACACTAGGAGGAGGCTCGTAATATTGCAAACAAACAGCCTGCATCGAGTTGTTTACGTGTAGCTAGTTAGCCATTTAGCACATCTGACAACCGTCCTGATGGTACTTTTTATAATGAAATGGATAGCTTTGCTATTTCCTGTGGATTAATACGTTCATTTAACAAGTTTCTCAGTTTTCCACACCAGATGTGGTTGGTTCGAACAAGATAGAAACACCGATTGACGCAAGGTAAGCCACAACCGGCTGTCACTCTCAATTAGCCTACCTGCTACTGTAGATGTGTCCCAATTGCAATGTCACTACCATGCCACAGATAACCGTTTTTACTCCTTAATCATAATCAATGGTGTCTATGTCAGGGCATTTTCATGTCACATTAATGTAATTAATAACCAGTTTCTCCGTAGGGCCTACATGCTAATCAGACAGGGAGAGAGGTCAGTTTTGGAGGCAGCCAGTGATTTTATTCTGTGTTTGCTGACTACAGCTGATAATGTGTTGCTAATATGTGCTGTGCTCAGATGGAGAAACCTCCTTTCCGACAGAATCAGGTGTGTGGGTCTTGGCTCATGAAGGAGAGGCTGGGGACAGGAGGATTTGGCCATGTCTACCTGTATCAGAATCAGGTGAAACTCTGCTTTTGATGTTACTTACATCTAACTAATTATAGATGTGTTGTTATGTATTGTTTACATTACTGTCTTGTATTTGTGATAGTAATCTAGTAACCCAGTCTGTATTGAACAGCACAGCAGATTATTGATTTAAGGGACAAACCCTCCCATTATCTGCTGTTCAATATACAACTTTTATTTCTTGCAGGATACTTCAGAAAAAATTGCTGTGAAGCTCTGTCGCCTTGAACTAAACTCAAAAAACAAAGACAGATGGAGTCGAGAGATCCAGATTATGAAAAGGCGTGTACTTTAATGGCAGTGGAATTTTTTGCCATAGTTTTATTTGAGTTATTTAATTTTTAACTTGCCTAAGGCAAAGAATCATCTGATGGTCCCACTTTTTTCAGGCTAAAGCACCTTAATGTGGTTACAGCAAAGGATGTGCCTGAGGAGATGTTGCACATTGCCCTGAATGATTTACCACTTCTAGCCATGGAATACTGTTCTAAGGGAGACCTTCGAAAGGTGTGCCCCCTCTGCCTTTGCCTTGCATTAAATACATTGTTCTATTGGTATTTATACTAGCAACAAAAACTCACTTCTGCTCGTATTCCTTCTTGTAGTTGCTAAGCAAACCAGAAAATTGCTGTGGATTGAAAGAGAGTGAGGTGTTGGCTTTACTCAATGATGTTGGTAAAGTGTCATTTTTCCCTATTAAAAACTTTATCATTTTTTATATTTTTATCATCACTCTTTTGGAATGATGGCAAGTATAAAGTCATATTTTGTATTCAACAGGTTCTGGAATCCAATACCTCCATGAGAATAAGATAATTCACAGAGATCTGAAGCCAGAGAATATTGTGCTGCAAGATATCAATGGAAAGGTATTTGCTATTCAATTGTCAGATAGTCCTTATATAGACTAACTGTTTTTTGTTTTCAACCAGAGCTCTTGTTTTGATGCCTTTGCAGCTTGTCCACAAAATAATAGACCTGGGCTATGCCAAAGACCTGGACCAGGGGAGCCTATGCACTTCATTTGTGGGGACTTTGCAGTATCTGGTATGTCTTTGCATTCATCAGTGCACTTAGTAAATCTTTGCTAATTAAAAAAGTTTTACACATTAAGACATGACATTAAGTATTTAAAAAAATAATTGATATATATATATATATATATATATATAAACAAACAGTGGGGTTTCCCTCTTAAGTCATGCTCCAGGTTTCAGAGTGCCGCCTTGTGCAAAAACCCTGGAATAAGCTGTGTTTTGAAGTGCATGTAAACGGGGTCAAGAAAGCGAGTGTTTTTCAAATTGCTTTGATAATCTAATCAAGCACAGTAATTACATATTAGATGATGTGATAAGATTGGTGGTGTTTTGTTTCAGGCTCCAGAGCTGTTTGAAGGCAAATCGTACACTGTCACTGTGGACTATTGGAGCTTCGGCACCATGATCTTTGAGTGCTGCTGTGGATTTCGGCCATTTCTTCATAATCTCCAGCCTGTCCAGTGGTACATGTCCTGATTACCTGTATATTGATTATGGCTTAATCTTGTATCTATCCTTCATATGTACTCCTTTCAAGTAGTCTTTACCATGAAATATTAAAATAGTGCATTTACCATGAAGACTTTTATTTGCATAGGACAAGCAAAGTGCGAAACAAAGGCCCCAAGGACATAATGGCTGTAGAAGATATGAATGGAGAGGTCCGATTTTCCACACACCTTCCATACCCCAACAATCTGAGCAGGTAGCAGAAGCATTGTAGCATAAATAGAGAGCTAAAGACCTTTTGTTTTTATTCAGATTCCAGATATATTTGCTGGATCTCTGAATTGCCTAATTGTGTTTGCACTGTAGGACACTATTGGAGCCTTTGGAGGGGCTGCTACAGCTCATGCTGAAGTGGGACCCTGTCCAGAGGGGAGGCGGAGTAATTCCAGACACAAAACAGCCCCAGTGCTTCACTCTTCTTGATCAAATTCTGAACATGAAGGTTTGACATTAGCATCGTTGCATTGTTAGCTATCTTTTTTTTATTTTTACATGGGTGCCATGTGAAACCTGGAAATATTGGGACATTTTTAATTGATGCTTTCATGATATAAATACATACAGTATATGTTTTTAGTTATGCTCTGCTCTAAAATATTTAATCAGCTAAAAATTGCTTTTGTATAGAGTAAAACTTGCACACAAGCCACATTAATTTGTGAATGAGTCAGTTTTTCATTGAATTGCTTGAAATTATTCACAAATAAGACTAAAAGATTAATGAGAAAATCAATCTGAATTTAAATAATAAAACAAAATAATTGTTATCCAGTAATCGGAAATGCCTGAAAAGGTCATAAACGTTTATTGGTCAAACAGTGATCAAAAACCATGCTTTACAAAAAAAAAAAACAAATATTGAATTTAATCAGCAACATTAGGCATCTTTAGGCTACATTTCAGTTCTATTGCAGAGTATGGAAGAATCTAGATCAGCCCAGTTGGTAGTAAGTTTGCTTAGTGGTGTCTACTTGTTTTTTTACCATGAAAGCCATTTCAGCACCAAATATGAGTTGACACATGCTTTATTTTCTAGGTTGTGCACATTTTGAACATGACTACGACACAGGTTCACTCATTTTTGCTTAGCCAAGATGAAGGCTTCCATACCCTGCAGCAGAGTATTGAGGCAGAGACCAATATCGATCTTTTGAATCAAGAGCTTCTGCAGGAAACAGGAGTTATGTTAGATCCCAGAAAGCCTGCTGCACAGTGTGTACTCGATGGAGTAGTAAGTACATCTGCTTGGTAGATTATCTTTCTCCAAAAGCACATTTTTGTTAAATCAGTCATGATTCACTGCTGCTTTTTTACCATTCACACATGATCATTAGAGAGGATGGGACAGCTACATCGTATATCTGTTTGACAAGAGCTTGACCAAGTACTCTGGACCTCTAACAGCTAGAACACTTCCTGAAAGTGTGAACTTTATTGGTACGTTTTGTTCATTTATTTTTCACTTGTATGGATCAAGTTTTCATTCAAATATTTTGCAGAAGGTGACCAGTTGTTGAGTTTTTCAGTATTTATTTGTTTACAAATACCCATGGAACATCAAAGTGGTTATAACTCAGGGTATAACTGTGACTAACTGAAACTTCTCGTTTCAGTGCGGGAAACCAAAACTCAGCTTCCTCTGAGCACCCTCAAAAAGTTTTGGGGCGAAGCAGTTAGCTACATATGTGGCCTCAGAGAGGACTACAGCCGCCTCTTCCAGGGCCAACGTGCAGCCATGTGTGTGCATTATAATAGAATGCTCATAAATAAGAATATCATGTGCTGTGAGATTTTTCCACTCATAATTCAAATTGTTTTGGTGTGTGTTTGTAGGTTGAGCCTTCTCCGCTACAACACCAATCTTACAAGATACAAGAACATGATGTTTTCATTTTCTCAGCAGTTGAAAGCTAAACTTGATTTTTTTAAGAGCAGCATACAGTATGATTTGGAGAAATACAGTGATCAGATGCAGTATGGCATATGTAAGTCTTAATATACCTAAATTGTCCTTAAATAAGCATTCATTCAAGCTTGTTGAGTGACGATGGTCTAAAATTACCTTTTCCTGTTTGAAGCCTCTGAAAAGATGCTGAAGGCTTGGCAGGACAATGAAGAGAAGGCTGCTGCATTTGTACAGGTGCTGTTGATGAATGATATTCATTTTAAAACCTTTAAGAAAGAATTTACTTAAGCCTCTATCCAAGAGATCTTCATGTCACATCATAGACATACAACAAATTTATTGATGTGTGTATCGGCATTGTTTTAGCAACACCAACTGAAAGTCTATTTTTGATTTTGAAGGTGGCAGAGATTGGTCACCTAGATGAGGAAATAATGGCTTTGCACTCAGAAATTGTTGAACTTCAGAGAAGTCCTTATGCTCGTCGTCAAGGAGATGTCATGGAGCAAATGTGAGTATGTTCTTGGGAAGTTTCTCAAAAGTGTCTCAGTCATCTTAAATGTTTTGTGATCAAACCATGTCTTGTCGCAGGCAGGAGAGAGCTATTGAACTGTACAGACAGTTGAAGGCAAAATGCAAAAGTAAGTAGAATTCATACTACTATTAGCTCATTAGTTTGTACTGTGTAAGTTATGGAAGTTCTTTGGCCTTTTTAATGAGAAGACTTGTGTAGAACTTACTATTCAGTTATAAGGCCCCTGCACACTACGAAATTGAAGAATGAACAGGTGTGACATCATTGATAAAAAAAATTTTAGTTCATTTTGGTGGTTCATAACAGCTTGCCAGGGTGAACTTTCTGGAAAACTTCTTACTGGCTACTAAACATCTTACTGCCATTGGTCCACGTCATCACTAGGTGTGACCTGGAGCTCCAGCTACTTTGAGGTTGTCAACTAATTCCCATTCAGTCAGTTAAGATCAGTCAACATGTACTTGAGACATTTTCCAAAAACATGTCATGTGATTTTTTTACTCTCAAGTGCCCATTCACTTTTTGTTTGATATGCTGTTTAACTCATATGCTAAAAGTAAGATAGGCCTCACTTGTCTTTGTGTGTATTCTGCCCATTAACACTTTTTTCTTTTTTTTTTTTACAACCATCTTTGCAGTAGTATCAGTGAGCGTATTTACATGCACGTTTTTACACTGATTATTCTTAATAAGCCGACATGTCCTTCCTTTATTGGTTTAAGATCATGAATCGATCGACATGGGTAGATTTTTGCCCATTACACCGATTTTGTATGGCATGTAAACACCCCTTAACTTGTGTTCTCACTGGCTCCTCCAATGTGGGCACGTGTTGAGCACATGCCTCGTCACGTTTCGACGTCAAAAGCAGAGAATATTGTGATTATTTAAAATGTCATGTTAACAGATTTCTTGCTTTGTCAGATTTGTTTTTATTTTTTATTTTCTCGCCTTTTTCTCCTCAATTTGGAATGCCCAATTCCCAATGCACTCAATCCGGGTGGCAGAGGATGAATCTCAGTTACTTCCGCGTATGAAACTGTCAGTCCGTGCATTTTATCATGTGGCTTGTTGTGAGCACATTACTGTGGAGACCTAGCACTTGTGGAGGCTTCACGCTATTCTCCACAGCATCCACGCACATCGTGCCCCACCGAGAGCAAGAACCACATTATAGTGACCTAGAGGATGTCAACCCAATGTGGCTCTTCCCAGCCTACCAACCAGGCCAATTGGTTGCTTAAGAAGCCTGACTGGAGTCACTCAGCATGCCCTGGATTCGAACCTCCGATGCCAGGTGTGGTAGTCAGCGTTTTTATTTGCTGAGCTACCCAATTCCCCTGTCAGATATGTTTTTATAATATGCTGATATTAGAGAATAATCAGCATTTTGGTGTTCATTTAACCATGCTCAGTTTCATCATAAATTACAATAACAGTGTGCAATTGGCACATATTACACATTATCTACTGCATATTACTTAAATTCATCATTGAGTAGTTAAAACAGCTTCTTTTACTGATCTCATATGAATTCTGCTCCTAGAATGAGGCATGAAGTGTATGTCATATTACATGATGTTTTACATGTAGTCTTGAGCGTACTCGTATTTAAATGTTCCTTAAATGCCTCCCCCAGTGGTGTAGCTGGTGTCTGAATGTTTGCAAACAGTATGTTGTTGCTCAGCTGTTTGGAAATTATTTTTGGCTCTGAACGAAGAAGCACTGCGCTGTGAGTGTGCCGGGGCCTTTTAATGAACAGACTTGGGTAGATCTTGCCTCTCAGTTATATTTGTGAGTTAAGGGGCTTCATGTTGAGTTGAGAAGATGTTTTTGTGTCTCCCCTAGTGCCAGACCCCCAGCATGGCTACAGTGACAGTTCTGACATGGTGAAGGTCATTGTACAGACTGTCCAGAATCAAGACAGGGTGTTGAGGGATCTATATGCACATCTCAGGTATAAAGATTTTAAAGACGAAGTGTATAATTTACGTGCTACCAAATGGAAATTCAAAATAATCGCTGTTTTCAAACAGATTCCAGAACTCTCCACTCATCTTCCATTGGTTTTACAGACATATTGTCCACTGTAGGGCTGAACAGGGTGCTCAAACAAACAGAGGAATGTTGTAATGGCACCATATTTTTACGCTTGTGGTTAATATCAAGCTACAAGTAACTTACTTATAGTTGTATCTGCATATTAAGCTGGGAATCGAGAAATAAAATTACACCATCAACTTTAATGACATCCGGTTTACAGTTAAATGTGATTGTGCTCATCAAAATAACAATTTACCATCCGACCCACAACCCATTAATAGGTGAGGAGGGTAATGATATTTTAGAATAAGCTGTTATAGAAGAAATATCCCAGTGCTGTTAATTCTGTTTTTTGCAGTAAAATTATTCTGAGCAAGCAGAAGATTATCGACCTGTTCCCTAAAATAGAGAAGACGCTGGAGAGCATTAAGGAGGCAGACAGCACTGTCATGCAGATGCAGATCAAGAGACAGAGAGAGTTCTGGCACTTACTGAAGATTGCCTGTGTGAGTCACATGTTTTGAATGTCTCGACCCAAGTGATCACAAAGTTCTCCTAGTTATTGTTTTGTGTCTATAACAATGTACTGTAGAAATAATCAATGAATGTTACTGAATGTGTGTTCGTCTTTAGGCACAAAATACCACACGAAACTCTGTGAGCCAGAGTGGGGAGATGCCCTCCTCACTGTCAACATGGAACCAGACTCAAACCCAGTGTTCCTCTCGCCTACCCATGTCACTGCAAGTGCCACACGAGGGGTAAATCTCCATACCACGAGTGATTTCACTTGCAAGCTTTGTTTTTAAAGCTTTTGTATCATTTCCATACAGAATGGATTTCAATTTAATTCTGAAAAGGTTGTTTTAGTTGCTGATCAATCTTTGGTGTTGCAATAAGAACACAGGCTTCTGGGTTTCATACCACAGTGACTTGAAGACTTCATTTTTGATAGTAAAACCAATTCAAAAACATTTAATGTGAAGAGTTGATCAGAATGTATATGTTTATGAGAACATTAATTTTTCACAGCACTGCTCTTTTATTTTCAGTCAATCAGTCAATCATTTACTGGAGGAGAACCAGCGCTACTTGAGCCAGCTTACCAGTTTACTGCAAGAAACAACAGAGGAGGAATCTGAAAGCATAATGGTTTGTGCTTTATGCATGAATTTTTTTACTCCGAAACAGTTTGTTTTTATGTTTTTGTTCTAAGGGTTATCTTGAAATTAATTTTTCCCTCTCTTTCACACAGGCTCAAGACTGGAACTGGACTAAATATGAATCTCTGGTTGATAAATCACAGCGTTTGTAGAGTCATTTATGGAGTCATATATGCAAGGAAGTAGCGGTCATTCTTTTAAAAACATGAATTCATCATCCTTGGATTGGGGTTGTCTTGACTTGTATAATTTGTTCATCATAAAGTAACTTCTTTATCTGTATACAGATTCAGTTAAAATCACATTTTGCAGTGTTGTAGCAACCCTGTATTTTGAATATACATTTTAATTGACCCGGAACTGACAACATGCAAACTTAATTCAGACTATATAGAAATGTATTTATTTCCATATTCCACAGTTTTCTGTGTGGGTTGATTGTACTTTCATATTTTTATTTTTTTTTTTGTAGTTCAGCATTTTGCACTTTACAGGCTTACTGTGGATGTTCTGACAGGATTGAGGTCCAACAATGAAATTGGTCATGTCAACTAAGTCACTTCTTGAAATGTTAATATTTGTTGAGAAAGGTGATAGTTTAAACAGATCAAATGAAAGGCAGAACAATGATGATGATGATAAAAGCATAGATTTATAGTGCTTTTACACTGGTAAACCTGTATAAATATGTGTTTGGTCAGTTCAGATAACGGTCATACAGACACAGGTGCAATGTCTGTCGTAAATAAATAAGGTTGGTGTCTCTGAATTCCAATGGTTATATCACGTTTGAAATGAGAATTTCATCAGTTTAGCCATGCTATTCCCCTTTTAAGTCACACTTTCAACTGTTTTTGTTTTTTGTCCAAAGGTAATTGGCTTCACACGAGAGCTCATCACAATCTATTATTCAAGATTTTTTTTTGGTTAGTTGAACTGCTATCCAAGGAGATTTCTGACATATGTTGAAAACCAACATCTTATTAAAGAACACTTTTTTAACGTGTTTACTCTATCCATGGCAAAAAATAAAGTGTAATTAAAATGCTATCCATTATATCATTTCTTTGTTGTGATGACTGCTAACCAGAGTAATGAGATAATAATTTCACAATAAATATTGGACGTTTTTTTAAAAAAAAATAATTAAAAGTATTTGATTGAATACAAAAAATTTGCAGTTTAATTTGCATTTCCTGAGATGAAACTCCAGCACTTTCATTGCAGCATTGTCAAAATTTTGGTTCGCTTTCACTTGCATTGTGAGGACCTACAGAGCTTAAATGTTATTCTAAAAATCTTTGTTTGTATTCTGCAGAAGAAAGAAAGTCACACACATCTGGGATGGTGTGAGTAAAAGATGAGAATCTTCACTTTTGGTGAACTATTCCTTTAAAATGTTGTCAGAGCAGTGCAGAACTGTTGTTTCTAGAATGAGACATGTGGCAAACAAAATTAAGTATGCAAATAGGCATACAAAAAAAAGACAATTCTGTAGTAAGTTAAAGGGATAGTTCACCCAAAAATTTTAATTCTTTTATCACATTTACTCACCCTCATGCCAACCCAAGTGTGTATGCATTTCTTTCTTCAGCAGAACATAAAGGAGAATATCTGAACTATGTAGGTCCATAAAATCCAGCAAAATATCTCAGATCTGTAGGTTCTACAATGCAATTGAATGGTGATCAGACATTTGTAGCTCCAAAAATCACATTAAGGAAACAAAGTAATCCATAAAATTCCAGTGGTTAGTTGAATCCATATCTTCAGAAGCGATGTAACCTGTGGGTGAGAAACAGAACAATGTTGAAGTACTATTTTACTCAAAATCTTTTAACTTTCAGATGTGAAAGTGAAACTAAACAGGTACCACAATACTTTCAGATGAATGAGTGAAAGCCAAGATTTAGAGTAAAATTTTGATCTGTTTCTCACCCACACACTTATGAAGATATGGATTTAACCAATTAATTACTTCTATGTTTCCTTTATGTGATTTTTGGAGCTACAGAAGTTATCACATTCATGATATTATGGACCTACATAGTTGAGATATTCTTCTACTTTATGTGCTGCTGAAGAAAGAAAGTCATACACATCTGGGATGGAATGAGGGTGAGTAAATGATGAGAGAATTAAAAAATTGTGGGTGAACTACTAGTTTAATGGGGGATTCCCTCATTTTATTGTTACACTTTAGAAAAAAGTTTAATGTTTTCAAAAATACATTGCACACCTAGGATTAAAATTTGAATGCAGACTGTACCTTTTGATAAATTCATTGCAGAAGAAGAACATATTTCAATTAACTGCAAATACAGTGGGGCGATGTTACATTACATTAGGACTGGCTGTACTTTTACTGAGGACTTTTATTTTGAAATAAAGATTAATTATTGTAGTTCTTCCTTGGATCTTTGAGACATGCCCTCTCTCCTATAAATCTACAAACTTCCCATTAATTTCCACAATTGTGTGGAAAGTTATAAAGTTAGACATGTAGGTATTACATTCTTTTAGGTTATTTTATGTCTAATTCCAAAGGAATTAAGTGAGTACAAACACTAATGGCTTGTGCAAAAATGTGTTAGGTGGTACATGACATAGGTTTAATGAATGCAATAAATATTCTGAGAACGTTACTTATGCTTTGAGTGAAAGGAAAAGTAATTAGTTTCGTTTTTTCTTTTAACAGGTGGTTTTTGAAAGACACGATATTATCAAAATCAATTTGAAAGATAAGCCTGACTGGTTTTTGGAGAAGAATCCTCTTGGTTTAGTGCCAATGCTTGAAACCCAGAGTGGTCAGGTGATATACAGTCGCCAATCACCTGTGAGTACATGGATGAGGTCTACACTAAGAAGAAACTGCTCCCATCTGACCCATTTGAGAGAGCTCAACAGAAAATACTGCTGGAGCAACAGAATAGTAGGAATGTAGTATGTTTAAAACATCCTGATTTTAAACCCCTTCCACTATCAATATATTTTTGTCTGGCTGTAAGACTTTGCATGTGATCCTTGGGAATTACTGCAAATGTCAACTCAAGCTTTAAGTGCTTAGGGTAACAAACCCAGCCAACCCAGTCCAATAAAATGTGTGCATTTATCATGTAAATAAATGCTCTTTTTAGGTGACTCCCTTCCTCTATAAGATCCCAGTCGGCAGGAAAAATGGAGAGGATATCTCAGCACTTGAAGCTGAACTTAAAGACAAACTCTCCAAATTAATTGAGGTTGGTTGAACTATATCAACTCTTTTAAAGAGTGGAATAAAGATCTAACAGAGTTAATTATTTGGTCTCTTATGTTATGCAGATGCCATGGGATGTCTCAAGTATAATTTAAGTTGTCTCTGTTTCACTTCCTGTATAAAATTGTCCTCTCTGGATGTGTTTAATGGCTTTTGTCAGACTCTGGTCAACAAGAAGACCAAGTTTTTAGAGGTGATTCAATCACAATGATTGATTACATGATGTGGCCGTGGATTGAGAGGATGGAGATGCTTGATCTGAAGCAGTTTGTTGTTGTTGTTGTTTTATTATTATTATTATTTTTATTACACTCATTAACTGTATATGGATGTTTAAAAGTGAGTGAGAGAGAATACATTAGTTCATGGGTCATCCCTTTCTGGAATTTAGATTTCCACCACTTCACCAATGAAGATAAAGACCAAACAGGTCAGCAACTTGGTCCGTCCCTGTTTTGCAGAAACGGAATAACATCCCCTAACAAAAAGTACTGTTATGGAATCATGGGACAGTAATGAAATTAGATGTAATTCCATGGTACCGAATGATTACTCCATTCATGTACCCACCCAATCATGAACATGGTTCACCTTGGCAACAAAACCCTCACCCATCCTTTCAACTGTTTGGCCAACTTGGAGGGTAACATGGCCCACCTTACATCTTAGAGCTGAAGCCAGGCCTGACTTCAAGGCTCCCACAAAACCAAAGTCATTGCAATTTTGTTGTTCCTTGTTAAGGAAGTGTGTACTAGCCTTTACAAAGTAGTATAAGGGTGAAGAGATCTTTCAGTTCCTTGTTTGTTTGCCTGAGTGCTCCACCCTGAACGGAATAAACAGTTTAACAATGGATGTCAGTCAGTTGCGTTTTAGATATTCATTCCATTGTTGAGCATAACAGCTCAAAACAGAAGGTGCTGTCACATCTACCATGGTATTATTCAGAACGCCAATGTGCTTCATAGAAACTACGGTATCATGTCCAAAAAACATTGTAAAAACAAAATTACAATGAATATTGGAATTTGAATATTGTGTTTGTTGGGGAAGTGAGAACTAGCCTTTACAGAGCAGAGGGGATGATCTTTTGATTCCTTACCTGTTTGTTTAAGTGCTCCATCCTGACCATTATTAAAAAAAAGTTTAAGGATGGATGACTGCTAGTTAACGTTTTTTAGGAAATCAATTATAATGGTTTTACAGCTGTAAAATTAAGATTGAAGCATACTTCAAACAGTGTGAGAGCTTTCAGAATCTTTCAGAATTGGTTTCATTTCTGTATTTCTTAAAGTGGTTGTTAATACCAAGTTTCCACATATTTATTGGAGTAACAATATGGTATTTTGGCGGACATGGTTACTATGATCATTTTAGTTAGGGAAACATTGTATTTTGCTGTGTCGTGAAAGTGTCTGCCAAAGGAATTTTTTTAAATTTATTATTATTATTATTATTATTGTCTGTTAGATGGATTTAGATACCAATAGAAAATAAAATAAAAAATTGTTCTGGTAGATTGCAAAGCGTCTGTAAGAAAATGCAATTGCAGGAACATTACAAGAATATTCAGTAAGTAAAAGTTTAAAGGGTTTTGACAAGAGAAGTAAATCGTTAGGAATAAATGAATACAAGCTTTATTTCAAAACAAATAAAAACAAATTGTAAAGAGGAGGGGTTATTACTCTTCAGCTACACCTACTCTTCCATAAAAACTTAACTTTCCAACTAATACTCCACTTCAGTTTACTGATAGGTCATAGGTATGGACAGGTGAGCAATACCTTGAATGCTATATTTTGAATGCGTTTGTTGTATTTGATTGCTTTCAGTAAAACACTCTGAGCTTCTATCGCCTTCAAAATCATGTTCCTTCCTTCAAGATTTGTCACGTTACGTAACAGACATTGTTTGAGATTCTTATCAACACAAAGCACATACTTTTCTACCTTTGCAGATCTTAAAGTGAACTCTCTGATTTCTGCAATGGCTACACATGTGGATGTTCATCTAATTCATTTCCCAGTAAAGTTTGCATACCAAACTTTCAAACTGTAGACAATTTTGTCCCAGTGAACAGACTCTTATAGCACTTTTGAGAGCTCTCTCTGAAAATATTTCAAGCTCATTGTTTTCAATTTGTTTTTAAAAAAGGAGATTAATAGGGTAATAAAATGTAATTCTTCATAATTAATAACCTGGTGTTCTACATTACTATAGAGATCAAATTATATATATATATATATATATATATATATGTAATTACATAGCCACTAATAAAATAATAGAAATATATTATTTTTTGTTTTCCTTGTGTTTCATTGGTGCAACAGCAAGCCCTGCTCCCAGACCAGTGCCAGATGGTCAGCTTTGACTCTACAGCATGAGATTCTGCCCTTTTGCTGAGAGAACAAGACTGGTGCTCAATGCCAAGGGAATTAAATGAGTGCTATTGATGTGCTGTACAATTGTGGGCTAGGAAGAGGTCTGAGGGTTTCTGGTTTACTCAATTTGTACATATTTGTTTTTTTAATTAAGCTTTTTTCTTTTTAAACATAGCATAAATTGAACATGTGTTTTATGTATTAACCTTTTCTGTATTGTTTGAGAGGACAATGTAATCACAGTTCCAAATATATATTTTTTATTATTATTTTTTATATTTAAATGGATATGATACTGTCAACATCAATTTGAAAGATAAGCCTGATTGGTTTTTGGAAAATAAGTAGTCAGGTGATATACGAGTCACCAATCACCTGTGAGTACCTGGATGAGGTCTACCCTGAGAAGAAACTGATTCCATCTGACCCTTTTAAGAGGGCCCAACAGAAAATGTACCTTTCGCTAAGGTAAGCAGTCTCACAGATATCATTTGGAAACATATTGTATAATATAAACAGTATATACAGAATCTCCCAGTAGATTCAATATCTGCACCTCCATCATAAGTCTAATTGAAATAGGGATGAGAAATATAGATGGTTTGTTAACAATTAAAATGTTTCATTATTTTGATTAAAGAAATGCATGTATGCAAACTGTGCATACAATAATGTCAACGGGTTTTTATTTCAGGTGATTTCATACTTCTATGAGATTCTTATGAGCAATGGGTGAGGTTGTCTAAACACCTGAAACCGAATTTAAAGACAAGCTCTCCAAACTAAATGAGGTCGGTTGAGATGCCTTGACTTTCTTAAAGATTACAGTAGGATCTTTATAGGACATATACATTTCATTTTTTTTTTTTTTACAACTTTCTAAGTGCTTTCTGTTTGATTTCTTTTGGCAAACCCTGGCAAACACGAAGACCAAATTTTTCGGAAGAATTTCAATCACACTGATTTGGCTATGGTTTGAGAGGATTGAAATGATGGTTCTGAAACAGTATGTCTTTGTTTGATTTTATTACATAAATAAAAATCTACATCTAGTGGATGTATAATAGAAAACACGAGGGCTTTGACATATCAGAAAATATATATATATATATATGTATATATATATATATATATATAGTGCTGAGTCACAGAGGTAAAGTCAAACAGCAATGCCAACAAGATGATTGACTCTTTCAGATTAACAAAGGTGGGGTAGGGCTGAAAAGCACTTTGGTACAGTGAACCTTGTACAGACAAAAAAAGGTACTTCTCACACAGTAACTTCTTAGTTCTTAATTCCACTGTGTCTGTTACCATTACATCTAAATAACAATCAATTAATATTTGTATTGTATAAGTATAATGTATGAGTATAACATCTGTAAATGCTCGTAAAGTCTAATAGCTCTGCACATAAATACCCTCTGTTTATGTTTCAGTTGTTTGGACAACACTCCTAAGTTAACAATGTGGACTCAACAAATGTTGAAGGATCCCACTGTGAAAGCCACCACGTTCAGCACAGACGCTCACAAGGTCTTCTTTGATAGCTACATGCAGGGAAACCCCAATTTAGACTATGGATTATAGAGCGAATCTGTCCATCTGTGTGTGGTCTCTTTTATCATTACTCTTTTCTTAGAATAAGTATTTTATTCTGAATATTCAGAAGATCATGCTTTTAAGCCCCAGAACTAAGATTAGGTCAATAGAGGCTTTGCAACTGATATATAAACATATTTGTCATTTATACATAAACATAAATAAACCATGTGTAAAAAAAAACATATAAATGGGCATATATTATTCACTAAATAATATAGAAAAGTTAAAAGAGGGCCAGAATACTATCTTAAATTTTTGGCAGTGCATTATACAGGAAGGACAGGCCTTAGACCTGTGAAACAGCTTCTGCAAGGGTTTATGTATGTAACTGCACCATTTTCAAATGTTCAGTAGTGGTGGTTGCTAAGGCAAGCATCACTATTGTACATAATTAGTGTTCAGTATTCCAACCAACCCCTAATAATAAAGAGATTCAACTTTGGCACGTAATTTGTCTCGCACCATTTGTGATACTGACATGATACCTCAGTCATGCAGACTAAGTGTGGCTCAAGTGTCAATAACTTTTTGGGCTCACTTTGTGTCATGGACATTATGTAATAGTTACATACTATTGTGAAATACTCAATGGACCCTTTTCACACTTCTAGGTTTTGGAATTCAGAAGTAAATATGTTTATAGTGGTGAATGAGAGTAAATAGAAGAACAAGCCAAATATCATTTTTGGTTACCCATTTGCTCAAAGTCTAACATCTAAAACAAATTCCACTCTTAAATTCCCACAACTTTCCAAATGAAGAAAAAAAAAGCTATGAATTATGACAGTCAGAAGAGAGATGGCAAATTGACTGTCACTCTCTCAGCAGCTGTATTAGAAACCTCATTGCATCTGTGGTAACTTGTTTTTTTAAACTAAATGCATGGTAATATATTACAAATATATTAAAATATTATAAATTAACCAAATTAATAAAAAAATGGCAAATATGACAAAAGTTTGCTGGACTTATACTGCTTAATAAAGCGGAAATGCGCATCACAATCTGTGAAAAGTGTAAAAATGTTTATGTGTGTGTGATGGCAGCATTGTAGTTGTTGTTTTCTAGGTACTTGGAATTATCACAACCCTGATAACAATTAATGATATTTGATATTTACATAAGTGTGGGATTCATCATTGTCTATAAATTTGAGTAAATTCTGTGCTTTGAAAACAACCACATTTATATTAAAGGAGGGACCCAAGCCATATCTAGGTACCAAAATACTATAAAGACTTGACCACATAGCGGTGCGTTTAAAAAAACACTTAAACGCCTGCATTGCAATGCCCTGGCAACAATTCTCAACACCCCTTCTTTGTGCTTAAGAATATTAAGGCAAATTAAGGCAAATGGGGCCTGGGTAGCTTAGCAAGTAAAGATGCTGACTACCACACCTGAAGTCGCAAGTTCAAATCCAGGGCATGCTGAGTGACTCCAGTCAGGCTTCCTAATCAACCAATTGGATAGAATAGCATGAGCCTCCACACACACTAAGTCTCCACGGTAACACGCTCAACAAGCCACATGATAAGATGCATAGATTGACGTCTCAGACATGGAGGAAAGAGGAGATTTGTCCTCCGCCACCCAGATTGAGGCGAGTCACTACAGCACCATGAGGACTTAAGAGTGCATTGGGAATTGGGCATTCCAAATTGGGGAGAAAAATAACAATAATAAAATAAATTAAAAAAATGCATGATTGAATGCAAATGTCATTAACTTTTCCTTATCTCTCCAGATTCTTGATGGTAAAAAAAAAAATTTCTGCTGGCACATATCCTAGTTCTTGATAATACTGACAAATACTGTGAGAATGTTATGTGGTTTAAATGTTTCACATGACATGACAAAGATTTCACTGTAATTATTCATGGTTCCTTAGTAATAAAGACAGAATGATCAGCTGCCACACAGATGATGAATAACACTAGAATTACATTAGTGGCATAAGTAACAATCAGTGCTTAACATGCAATTTACATTCAAAGTGCAAAACATAATCATGTAATTAACTTTTAGAAATCCCCAGAACTCAAAACCATTTTACTCAACCAGTAACTCCCATCAGAGCCATGAGTCAACCTACATCTGGGCTGTTGAGTTCATGGCCAGTGTGACCATTAGGCAAGTGAGGTGTATATTCTTGAACAAGCACAGAGGTATTTCTGATCATCTCCTGAAAATGCTCCACCATTTTGGCATATATTTGCCTCTGCAACACAAGAGGCCTAAATAGGTTTATTGGCTCTGCGGTGCGAAATATTATGGGAATCTGAATTTCAATTGGGACGTGAGGGTTCCCGACAATGACATGATAGAGTCTCTTCTCCTCCAGGCTTTTCTGAAGGAAGCTGAGCAAATCCTGTAATCTGTGATCAAGATTCTGTGGCTGCCACATTGAAGGAGGTTTACTCAATAACAGATGTAAGAGTGCAGTCTTTATATGGTAATTTGTTAGGGCACATCTCCCAGTCAAAGCTGTCTGCTTTTTATGCAAGAAGGACACTATCTGAAGACAGTAAATGTGACAAGAATTTGTAGGAAGTTTTATAGGGAGGTGTTTTAGCAGATTCCTTTCATAAACTGTGAGTGAGAGTTGCCAGTGAATGTCTGAGGCGTTACTAGTATCAGAGGGGAAATGAGAGATAAGGTATGCATCAGAGTCTTCAAACAGAACGGCTGGTGTAACGTTAAGAACAACAGTCTTTCCAGACCTAAATCTGATTTGCAGTGCTCCAGGAAAGTCCAGGTTCCGAAAGGCCAGCTCAAAATCATACTTATGAGAGATCTGCCCCCATGCTTTGGTCACTGAGATCTGGAACCATCTCATGAGCTGATCTTTAGACAAATATGCAGTGTCCCTTGCACAGAGGCGTTCCTCTAATGTGAGTTCATCAAGCTTATCAAAGTCATTTCTATTGTGAAGCAGACACAGCATGTCATCACCGAGATTGGTTGAGCCACATAGACAGTCCCCATTTGGCTTTTTAAGTTGAATCCTTCCATATCCTTGAAGATCTAGTGGGATATCAGTGAAAGGGTCACACCAGAGCTGAAACTGGAACCTGTATGGCTGAGGGGGAGCAAAGGGGACAATGAGGTCACATGTGGCAGGCTTACACACCCTCCAGGATTCAAATACACTGCCTATACCAACAAAGTCCTCAACCTCCAAGTCAGCCTCTCGATCACAAACACTTCTCAAAGCCTCGAGCAAATCATCTGCAAAGCCCTCGACAAATTCCCGTACTCTCCCGCTCTCATGGGCAAAAGGAAGAAAGCGGGTCTTGCAAAAGTTATTTAGAACACCTTTATCGAAGGCTACAGCCTTAGCATTGAGATATCCAGCACTGGAATATCCATCTTCATCTTCCACTGGGTCATGAATTTCAGCAGGCACTATTTCCTGCCTGCAAACCTCAATCGTGAGGAAAATAACAAGGCAGAGGGCACTCCAGAAGTACCAGCCATAACTGTCCTGATCACCAGTTAAAGCTTGTTCTGCCTTAGCGATCTCCTGTTCCAGTCGCTGTTGTTCAGCCTCTAGTTTTTCCTGGTGTTCTCTCATCCTGGCCAGGAGGTCATCATCTTGCTCAGGGATGGTAGTGTTCTCACTGGGGAAGAACAGTGGGTGGTTTAGGATAGCAGCCGCTACCACAATGCAAACCCGTGCAATTGCACCCTGCATCATTTACTGGAAGTCTGGGAAAAACACAAATTTCTGGATTACCTCAACCAGTCAATAAGAAAAGAACACTATTTTCTGACTTTTTCAAAAACATGTCTTCGTCAAAGTTATATTTATGAACTGTAATACAAAAGGACTGTCCTGCACTGATGGAGGAAGCCAGATTACCATTTTTAAAGAGCCAGATAACTCAGCATCCACTGAAAACATTGTTGACAACAGATTTATGATTTAATTTTAATGTAGGGAAAAAAATGGGTTTCTGGAAATATTCTGCTCTTAATGCCTTTATTTTTGGTTATCTTGAAATATGGACAACAAAAAAAGTAAGAAAAAACATTAAAACTGTTGTACCACCTCAGCTCTGCAAAGCATTTTGAAATTTTGCCTTGACTGAAGGAATATCCTATGAACTGATGAGGAAGTTATGCAATTGGTTTATTTATGGTGTAGTGCATGGAGTCTGAGTGACTCTTGGACTAAGGCTAAAAACAACCTCTTTATTCAGTCAACAAGCTATTTTCTCTCTATAGTGCAACTTTGGTAATTGTGTGGAGTGTAAATTACATAAGTGAAGATCCATATGAACCTGCGTCATATAAGTTTAATTTCACATATACATACATAATGACAACGTGAGTGTTTGACTCATAGCGGCAGTGGCGTTAAAAAAACTCGAGTGGCTGTTAAGTGGCTGGAAGTTGTAATGGGAGAAAGTATTACCTGTTAGCGCAAGATTTAAATTATTATACGTCAGTCTAAAAAGTCGGTCATGTAACACGACAAACTTTTTAGGCTGATATTAATAATTTCAATTACTCTTGTCATGTTAGACGAGGAGGAGACGACATAACTGAAAACGTTAGCGGTGTTCTGTAGAAGGCGGTGACGTAATAAAACTAACGCTTAAAAGGCAGAGCATCTAACAGCTTCTCGTTCTGAACGACGCCGGTATTACATGTTTTATGATATCTCAATTTTAAAATGTATGTTCTTCACAACAAATATTACGTTGTCTTTAATGTGTAATTCAATTAAACGTAACACGTTCAGTCGCAGAGTTTTTGCATTTAGACGAACAAAGATGAACAAAAAAGAATCGTAACTTACACAGCAATCCAGTTAAAGTCCAACTTTACTCATTGTTTCAGAACCGCTCTGACAATAAACCAACAAAAGAGAAAGTGATGCGGTACCGTTACTCCTTTGCCGTTTCCTGCTCTCACATGCAGGATGTGAGTGTTGACAACTATTTCTCATGGGAAGTCGCGAAGGGCTCGCTGAAATGTCGCTAAAAGTAGCTAAATCACGTGATGTCATTTAATACGTAAGACGTCAAATTTACATATGTAAATGAATTGGCGTAAAAGCTACTGCAATTCTTTAAATTAGAACCATGTATTTTTTTATTATTAAACTAATGATTTAACAATTAGTTTTTAACTACTAATTATTTAGCTACCACAAACTGAAATTGTCAAACATCCAGACAGTAGGGGATTTCTATTTATTTCTATTATTTATTATATATTTTGTTTTGTAATTAAACTGCATTATTGAACAATGACAAAGTCCAAAATTATCCTAGCAATAGCAACCAGGGGTAGGCAACAATGTAGTTTTGGGTTGTTTTTTTTGTTTTATTTTTTAAACATGGATGCCTTATAATAACTCACATGGAGCTGTTTTGGAAATAATATGTAATATATCTTCTTTTTTCTTTTATATATCTGTTGTGTGATGCTGAACCATCAGTGTGTATTACTTGTGCCAGGGTTACTGTGTCACAATTACTTTTTGACAGATGAGATCACTTATCTCTACATTTTATTATTGATCATGGGTTCATATCCATTCGATTCTCTCTCTCTTTCTCTCTCTCGCCCAGCTAGATAATTTCTCAATGCTCTTCTATCGCTGTAGGCTGACTTTTCTTCTCTAAACGGAGAGCATGCATGTGAATTGAGGTTGAGATTGTCGCAAAAAATACAAACAACTCGTATATGGAGGACTAAACATGCAAAAATAATAAATAAATACATAAATAAATAAATGTAATAATAAGAAAATAAATAAAGGATAAAATGTCTTGATAAAAAAAATATAATTCGTTTTTAATGAAAGTTATTCCTGAATTTATTTTTGTATGACTTTTTTTTCCTTTATTTATTATTTTCTCTTTTTATTTATTATTTTCTCTTTTTATTTTTATTCTTTAAAAACAATATATTCTTTCATTTGTTTTTTTTTTGTTTTTTTAATTATTTATGCATTCATTTATTTTTATATTTATTTATTCCCACATGTATTTATTTCTATATTTAAATATTCCCACATGTATTTATTTTTGTATTTATTCTTACATTTCTGTCTCTTGTATGATAATGATGTGGGCGGGTCCTGCTTACCATTGGTTTATTGTAGATTGAAGCGTGTGCTCGATTACTCTTGACTTGTTTTGATGTGACGTTAGGTCATAGCCATATTGCGTGTAAACTATAGCTATTTGTGGGGCTATAAACATAAGAGCTTCAGTCAAGCCAATATTTATTGGTTATACTACAATCACAAAATAAATGGGGAGCTGTTTCTTCAACAAATCCACAAAATGAGCAAGTTTCTTAAATTATATGATTTAACCTTGTCCTTTTCTTTTTTGTGTGTGTGTGTGTATATAACTTCATATTTTGATGTCTGCAAATTCATAATATTGTTTTCTGTTATTATGATTGTTCATTGTAAAAGATACAACCATGCTTCATTTCCCTGATCGTTTATGCATGTATATAAATCTATAGCTGACGCTTCACATATCTAGAGAGTTGCGCGCCATGCTAATGAAGTGGATAATCACGCATCAAATAAATGTTTAATTTAGAGTAGAAGTGCTTATTGATGGTTTAGGAAAGCTGTATGCCGGTATGAATGTAGAAGCACATCCTGGATTGTTAAACTCTCTGCAAAACGTTTCCCTGCATATTCTAAATCTGTGCGAGTCAGGGGTGCTGAGGTGGGAAGTCCATCTGCTCCCGATAATACTATTGAGCTCTCGACCAATGATGCACTGGAGCTCCGCAAGGACCGCCTCCCTCATTTACATGTTGCACACAGAAAAGTAAAAATAAATACATGTATAAATAAATAAATATATATGGGAATATATAAATATGGAAATAAATATATGTGGGAATAAATAAATATAAAAAATAAATGAACACATAAATAAAAAAATATGCAAAATAAATGAATAAATAATTAAAAGCTAAAAAGAATAAAAATAAAGTTAAAAATAAATATAGAAAATAATAAAGGAATAAAGTCATACAATAATAAATTCAGGAATAAATTTAATTAAAAACTAATTATATTTATTTTATCAAGACATTTATTCCTTTATTTATTTTTGTATTATTACATTTATTCATTTATTATTTATGCATGTTTAGTCCTCCATAGTCGTAAGCTTGTCAGTCATTCGATTTATAGAACATCTGTTTGCACAAAAATCCAACTGCTGATGGCACGCAGGTCAGTCATATTACTTGAAACGCAGTGGGGCGCTAGAACACAGAGACAAATTAGACATCATTCAAGAGAGAGTTGATGTTTTTTTTGTCACCAGATGTGTAAGAATGTGACAAAAGCAGACAAAAAAAGTCGCAAAAATTGTCGCTAGTCGCTAGATGGCTCTTTTATTCGCTAAGAGGGAAAAAAGTCACAAAATCTAGCGACAAAGTCGCTAAGTTGGCAACACTTTCGCTCCTATAAAAAACATGTGGGTTGGACCATTTGACTTTCCACAACCTGTCTCCATTGAGAACGGTCGGTGTAACCCCATCAACCCTTTTTTTAAATAAACATGATGTATGCCACTTAATTCTCCATTAATACTTTTGCCCCTCAACGTCTCGTGTGATTCATTGTACAAGACTTAAAATGTTATCCACCATTTTCCAGCGTCCCATGTAGCTTAGCGAGAAATATGGGTGTTACTTCTGTTGTCAAGTAAACACAGCTGTTGTTGTGGCATACGTCAATTAATTCTTTCTAATTGTGGTGTTGGGATTTTGAGGAGAGTGTGACCGATTTTGTGATGACATACATCAATCACTATATCAGTGTGTTACCGAACGATATTAAAACTGCCAAAAAATCATAAATAGAAAGCGCAAACAAAACCAGCACGCTGTTGCTCCCAGATGCAGATGAGATTTAATCTAAGCACAAATGCAACATTTCGAGCAAAATGATCAATTGTTTTAGTGGAGTGTGTGTGCTAGACTTGTAGTCGAGACCGCCTAAACAGAGACCAAGACACTACCAAGACCAGAGGGTATCGAGACCAAGACAAGACCAAGACCAAGACAGACCAAGTCGAGACCAAGTCGAGACCAAGACCAAGTCGAGACCGGAGGGAAAACAAACTTTTATGCTGCCTTTATTTGATTTTTGGAGCTTGAAAGGACTGTTCTCCATTCATTTGCATTGTATAGACCTACAGAGCTGAAATATTCTTCTAGAAATCTTCATATGTTTTTAGCCATTACATATAAAGTAATTCATAATTTATAGGCTTAAGTGCAGGATCCGAAAGTTGGTCGTTTTGTCGCTGTGGTTACACACACACACACACACACACACACACACACACACACACACACACACAGTTGGTGGTACGCTCAAAGTCATCTGTCAGTTGTGCAGTTACCCAAAACCTCGTTACTTAGCATGTAACGTTAGTTACACTCTTCATCAGGTTAACGTTAGTTACGTCCTTAGAGAGGCTTGCAAAAAATATGTCCCTAAATAACTTATACCGTACGTGTGAAAAGAACACATGATAAACAACAATAATTCAGCAGATACATGATCTGCTTGGTCATGGGAGGTTGGAAAGGATTTACCTCAAAGAGTTTGAAAATGCGTAGATAGCTTACCTTTCCCTGTGTTTACGCTCCAGGTGTCTGGTGAACGTTGAGGTGGTCCCGGCTGTCTCTGTCAAGCACACTTTGCAGAATCTACATTTCGCCGAATGCTTCTTTTTATTTGACGATGTGCAGAAGAACTTATTGTGTTCTACGAAAGCAAATTTTATGACCAAGGAATTCGCTGACATGCTACTGACTGACTGTGCTCTTTACGCTCTACGCTACACTCACTCACTGAGGTATAATGTTATATGAATAGATGAGCGCCAACGGCTGTCACAAAAAAATACATGTGATTGGTTGCATTTGAAGGGCGCAAAATAATAATACTGTTGCATTATCGAACGTTGTGTCGTCGTGGATATTGTAGTATTGTATTGCTAAATCCCCCGACCACTATGTCGGTCTGAGACAGCGAGACCTAGACAAGACCGAGAGGTCCGAGACCAAGACAAGACCAAAGACCGTCAAGGCCGTGACAAGACCGAGACCACGTAAAAGTGGTCTCGAGACCAAGACCGGTCTCGAGACAAACATCACTAGTGTGTGCTTGTCATCTTGACACCCTGCATGTTCAAAATAGACAGACACACTAAGGTAGAGCTGTGAAGTGCTTGTCCTTGGGTATGTAATCACTTTTTCATGTTGTCCGATTAGACGGTTATTTCCTTTTAAATCTGAAATTAAGTTAAAAGTTTTGTTGGGCGGGTGATTGTCTGGTGAGGTGTGGTGCTTCACTGCCATCCGGGGCACATCAAGACAGCGTTTTAAACCACAAATGCGAAGAGGTTTTTGATTACCTCTGTATGTGTTTTTTTGTGATCCAATCACAAAACATTTTGCACCCAGTTTACAACTATATTTAGTGCTGACCATTTGCGATCGGCTGTAATCAGGGTCTTATGGGGATTTTCCACTGCACAGTACAGCTCGACACGACTCTGCTCGCTTTTTGGGGGTTTTCCACTGAGGATAGTACCTCGGTTGAGGTTCTAAGTGAGCCGAACCGATACTCTGTGGCGGAGCTAGGGGGTGGCCAGTAGTGGCCGTGGCCACCATGGACCGAAGCTTGGCCACCCCATTGGCCACCCCACTCGCATCTGCTTTTTTAGTAATTTTTTGGGTCATTTTTTGGCACAATTTAGTTCTTTAGAGGGGAAATCTTCTCTGTACAAATGTACAAACTTAACATGTGCGCACACCAAGTTAGACAAACCTCTTCTTCCCGGGTGTCATTGTACCTACTCACACCGCGATATAAAAATGCTGCCCGAACATTTCTCTGCCACCACAGACTGATCGCTTGCCCCTGTGCAGATCACAGTTTGTCAGAGAGAATCGTCACTACCAGCGTCACTGGATTTGCGACACAGGACATCAACCCACTAGTTGGCAATTTAGCAATAGCAGTATCATTTGTTCACATGACTTTCGAATTGTAAAAATAAATGGCTATATGCAAAACCACAGCATGGTCAATAAACGAGGTGCAGATGTTCCTCTCGTTATCAACGAATGAAACGGTGCAAAACGAAAAGATTTTTCAGGAAGTGTCTCAGCAGTTGGCCGCACACGGCTACCACCGGAACTACCAACAGTGTAGGGAAAAGTTAAACAAAACTTAAAAGTGACTACAGAACCATCAATGACCACAACAGCCGGAATGGTCCAAACAGAAGAAAGAGGAAGTGGTTCAACCAAATGGATGCGATCTATGGCAATATCCTTGGACTCAGCCACGTCGTTGTTGTAGTCCTCGATGGAGGATGGTACGTTTTGTTACATTAACTCTATATTCTGCTTGAAAGCTTCACTTTATTTAGTTGACCAGCTACTGGAAAACTTGCTTCTAAAATAACCAGGCCAGTTTTACTGTTACACTTGTGTAAATTCACCTTGCAACAACTGCTTTATGCAGCACAATGAGCTAGTAGCTAACAGCTAGCGGTCGTGTTAATGTTTATGGTCAGTAATGTTTGTGTGGCATTTAAGATGATGTCACGGTAGTAGAGGCAGCGCAACTATGACGATCAGCCTATAATCCCACCCATGTTGAGGCACTAAACTACAGTAGTAAAGCAAGCTCAGAAAAGTAAAGCAAGCAGAGTCAAGTCGAGTCGAACTGTAACATGCAGTAGAAAAGTGCCATAACGTGACTACAGGAATGCTATAGAATGACTTCCGGTGGAAGTCCCACCCACATTAGTTTCTCCAGTAAGACCCCCAGGAAAAAGGTGGGTTTTATAAATATATTTAATAATATTTTATTTTTAAATATAGTCTACCTATATTGATTATTGTAGTCATAAAATCACGTTCAATCCATTGTCCATAACATCTCCAGTTACTCTTGTAACCTCAGTTCCCTGAGATGAAGGGAACGAGACATTGCTGAACGCTTTGGGGAAATTCCTTTTCCACAACCTAGTAAATTGGCTCATAATGCCAATCTTATGATCGGCAATGTGTTTGAGCCCTGCCCTTTTAGGCGTGCATTTGCCCTTCATCTCAGGGAACTGAGATTACAAGAGTAACTGGAGATGTTATGGACAATGGATTGAACGTGATTTTATACAAGAGGCGACTGTATTAACATATAACAGGTAGCCTGCCAGTGATAAGGGGTTGAGGCTCACCTGCCGGGTGTTAGAATAGAAAGTTCTGTAGACAGAGAGGACTTGTGAAGAGATGGACGCAACATCTAGGTTATAAAACCTCACGAACGTGTTTTGCAAAAACCATCCTGCTGCAAAGCATATATCCTGTAGGGATATACAATTTGTCCATGCCCATGAAGAGGCCATGCCTCTAGTGGAATGCGCTTTCATGCCAATAGCATGACATGCCTATGATTCATAAGTGAGGGCGATCACATCAAAGATCCAGTGAGATAGCCTTTGTTTGGAGACAGACATGCCTTTTGTGTGTCCTCCATAACAAACAAAGGGCTGATCTGACAGTCTGCACTGGGCGTAATAAATGCGCTAACTGCTCCTCATCCGAATTAGATGAGGAGAAGAAAAAGCTTGTAGGTGCACCATCTGAGCTCTAAAGGGTGTAGAAAGCACCTTAGGCACATAGCTTTTTTGGGTTTGACGGTGGCTTTTGAAAGTCCGGAACCGAAACCCAGACATGAACTCAACCGACAGCGCTTGTATATCACCAACCCGTTTGACTGAGCCCAGAGCCAACAGCAGTGCCATTTTTAAAGAGAGCACACGTAACTCAACATATTCCAAATGTTCGAACGGGGGCTCGTGTGTCAAAAACAAAATTATAAAGACCATAGTCCAACATTAGTGCAACAATCAAACCCCGAACTTCCCCCAGAACCAAACAAACAGAAAAAAAAAACGTGAACATTAACCATGTGCATGACAACGCCAACTGGCATCCATCCCTTTAAACTCAAACAGTCAATGCACGCCTACGAGAGCCCCCACGACAACTTTGCCATTGGATTGCTCAAGAAATTTGAGACAGAATTACACAACAAAAGATAATCTTTAAACTCCAATAGGCGGAATAAACACAGAGCGTGTAGATTCATCCACAAAACTGTCCCGAAGGTGTGCTACTCCATAAAACAAACCAGCACAAAAAGAAATGGTGGTCAGTTTCCTCGAACAGCCAAAATATATTCAGTGTGTCGGTCCACTCGGCTGCAATGTGAATACCACAAAAAAACGTACTCACTCCATTGACTTTATGAAGGACATCGCTTGCTGTGGGCATGTGAATGTTTTATGGCCATCCTTAGCATCTATTCTCAATTTTGCAAAAGCGACCTTCTGTTCATGTAAGTTTCTTGCTTTCCTTGGATCACGTTTCTTTCCTGTCGAATTCGCAAAGTCTGGAAAAAAGAAAATGCTGTGGTTCTTCCAAACAAGCCTTCCTTTACTCCTCGCCTTGCATAACACAAGATCTTTATTGGATGATCTCAGAAATTTGGCCAGAATTGATCAGGGCCTGTGTCCCATCCCTGAGCCAGAACCCTGTGAGCTCGCTCGATTTACAGTTTATGGCTTGTTATGTCAAGCAGATTCGGAAAGAGCACTGGTGAATGGTCTGGAGGTGTGCATGCATGCTCATGCAGTCGAGTCGAACCCCCAAAAAGGAGATTTGTTGGCTGGGGGAATGTGTGCTTTTCGCCCAGTTGACATTGATACCCAGGTTGTTCAAATGGTGAAGTATAATCTCCCTGTGCTCTCATAGCAGAGCCTCTGATCGGGCCAGTAATAGCCAATTGTCGAGATCATTTAGAATGCCGTTCATCTTCAAAGGGGCACATTTCATGAATGTGCGCGGTGCCAGAGACAAATGGGAGGGAATGACTTTGAATTGATATGTCATCCCTTCAAACGCAAATCTCAAGAACAGCATGTGGCACGGTACAATTCGGATACGAATGTGACCTTTAGATCTGTCGCCGGTGCAAGATACTCCTCAGTTTCTTCCAGCTCTACCTCACAGCCCTGCCATGTTTTCTCATGTGGTCCCTCGAGACTTAACACAGAGGAAGCAGTCAGGAGGACGCAGAAGGCGGAACCGTACCTCAGAACAAGGGCAAACATAAAGCGGAGCATCCTGAGGCTCATGTCCTCGCAGTGAGGGCAGTCTGTATCCATGAGAGCTGCTTTGGCATGGGTGTGGCCCATGCAGAGAACGCAGCTCTCGTGTAGGTCCGAC